>NW_005843299.1:64572-69470 GCF_000455745.1 Alligator sinensis
AGTTAAATTCTTCCATGGGGTCTTCAAAAACCATTGGCAACCTTTCAACTCTGAAGGTCATATGCAGCAAGAGGCCAAATGAAACAATGTAATTAATAACCTGTAGAAACATGTCAAATAATGCATGGTGGTGTAATATTACATTTCTTGGTGAAATCAGGAAAGCCTGGCATCAAAAGCCTAGAGGTTTTCCTGAACTTTATATAGGATCAGAAACATCATAGAAATCACCTGGTTATTGGGTGCACTGCTTTATCATGAATGAGGCAAACATTTTGTCACATAAATAGCACAGGGGTCATGATTCCCAAGGATTTAAGTTTTTTAATTTAAAAGTTAGATACTGAATTTTCAGGGTTTTGCATAAGGATAAAACCTATAAAGCTTGAAATTCAAACATTCTGATTCTGTCAAAATGAAATATTTCTAGCAACATTTTTTTACATTTTTAATTCACCAAAAATTTTCAGCGTTAAACTTGAATGTTTTTCAATATACTTAAATTGTCAGTAAACCAGTAGTATCTATCTATTTGTTCAGCTTTAGTAATAAATGTGATCATTAAAAAAAAAAAAAAAAAATCTAACAAACTAGACAAGTTTCTAAGGCAATTCTTTCCTCCCTGCCCCCTAGCACATACTTTGTTTATTTCAATCAAATATAAGAAGTTTCACAAGTTTAGGATTATACAACAAAGGCATTTTCAGGCCAACACTTACTTTCAGCACTAGCTCCTTTAATACATGGAGAGAAACTAGAGTAACTACAACTCAGAGAAAACTTAGAGAAATGTTTTCCTCATTTACTGTTAAAAGTCTTCATGAGCAAGTGACCATGAAGCATCTTGCAAAGCAGTAGTTTAATAATACAATCCATGAGAGTGATTACTATTAATAGTGATAAACTTGTGTGATTTTGGAAGAGGAGAAATGTCTATCTTTGCACATTGCTCCCCATTCAGCTGGACTTCTGTCCCTGAGCTGCTGTGCTATTTCTGCTGGAGAAATGAAAAAGTGACAGCTCTTTCAATATGTTGCTCATGGAAACAAAAAGAGGTCAATGGAGTCTCAGTTTCCTCTCCTAAACTCTTTCTGCATGGGGAGGTTAACAACAGATCAGTCCCCATCAACCCCAGGCCTCCGTGAATCGTTCCTAAAGAAGATTGGGTAGGGTAAGTAGGTAGCAGAGTAGCTCTTCGACCTCAAATCATATTTGCAGCCACAGAGGGAGGTAACCCTCAACTAGACTGGCAGCTAGGTAACTACAGCCTGAAAATACTCAAAGGTCCACCTGAATCTGCAAAAGCCTACGGTTTAGAATAGCAGCAACAAAAAACAACATAGTTTTGATTGCAGTAAATTAAACATCTCGGGTCAGGTGAGAGAAAAGCAGTGAAACACTCACGTTTGGCAGTAGTATACAGAACCCCTTCGTTCAGGAGGAGGAATCCAAGGAAGACCAGGCAGCACAAACCTTTCATGGTGTTAGTGAGCATATGTGTTGCACATGCAGGTGAACAGACTCTGTTCTAGCACAGGTTAACTTTAATGCTCCTCCAACCTCTTCAGAGAAGCAAGAATAATATTTCACTGCTCTCCTTCTCTTCCTCCTCCCTGATTAAATGAAGGGCTGCAGGGCTCATCATGTGATGGCATTAAGCAGAGAGGCATGATTTTGTCTTCTGTTCAACTTTTCAGCTCATGTGCTTCTGACTCACTCTTTTAAGCACGCACTGGCATTTCTAAGAGTGCCGCCTGGAGTCATGCCATTTACCCCTCAGGTATTTCTGTACCAATTTTGCATTGTTTTCAGGTTTTGTAATTATTTAGTTTCAAGTTAAAGCCATATTCTGCCAGTAAAGACATGCTACTTCTTTTTTTATTTTGGCTTGCAATTGTTTCTGCAACAGCTCAACCTGTTGCAGAAACCTTGATGAACCTTGATGAACCTGTTGCTGATTCACATGGTATCTGGAGGATGTGATGGTCCCATTTCTGACTTAAATGGTGAATGGCTGATTTCAGCTCATCTTCGGTTCATACTTAGCACTGATCTCAACATTGATGCACTCTTGAAAACGTTGTTCTGTATTACACACTCTGGAGTTAAAATGTATTTTAGTTATATGATATCATCATATTCCTCTGTTCAAGAAGAGGACGGATAGCCACTGATCAGGGAAGATCTAGGTACAGCTGTGTCGATTTTCTACTGTGGGTATTTCCGCTGTTTCTGAACTTTGCTGGTTGCCCTCATCTGCCACCTTTCTGGTATTTGTGTCAGAGTGTTTTTAAGCCGCCTTCAGATGCATTGGATATTGGTTACAGCCAAGGCTGGGGACTTTGACTGGGTGTGCCAATGCTCCTGCTGGGACCAAAGCCAAAGGTTGCTGGCTAAAGATTCTGGCCCCTCCACTCAGGGTCAGACCAATTGCCATGTTCGGAGTCAGGAAAGAATTTTACTCCATGGTCAGATTGGTATGGATTGTAGGGTTTTTTGCCTTTCTCTGCAGCAGGGGGCATGGCCCTCTCCTCAGGATCTCTTGAGTGTATATTGACAACATTTCATAGAAGCAGAGTGTTGGCTGCTGTGGTTCTCCTTCTTTACTTGTGACAGGTTAGGGTGTTAGATCTGTGTTGTGTCAGTGTTGATGGTGGTCTTACGTAGAGTTTAGGTTATGGATTGTATAGGATGGTTTGGATAGGGATGATCCTGCCTCAGGCAGGGGGTTGAATTAGATGACCTCTGGAGGTCTCTTCCAGCCCTACTCCTCTATGATATTGGGATGCTGTGTTACACTGGGTACAGCTACACATGCTTGGATGCATTTACTAATGCACATTAAATTTAGTACCTCCAATATGAGGGTGCCTATACATGAGTGCAGAGGCTGCTCCGACGCACTGGAATTTCAGCGCATCAGAGCAGACTAGATTAATCGAGGCTGCTGGAGCATGGTAATTACTGCGGTCCAACAGCCTCCTGAGTCTTGTGTATCAGCGTCCCCATGTTTAAAAATGGTGGTGGGGGTACTTGAACTCAAAGCTGCTCTAATTAAAGTGCCACCCCCAAGCCCTGGAGCATGTATAAAAGTGCTTTGAGGTACAGGCAGTTCTCAGACTTACAACACGATTGGTTCCTGAAAACTGCATCTTTTTAAGTCGAAACGTTGTAACTCAGAACCAATTTTCTCATAAGAAACAATGTTATAAATGAGGGATTGGTTCCTGAACCAAGGCCCTATGCCCTATTTTCACCAAAAATACCCCAGAATTTTGTACTTGATCAATTAGAGATGAGTAATATAGCTACATTAATGTATGTACAATTGTAAATAGCAATCATATTGATTTGGAAGGACTTCTTTGAGGTGACTTTGCTGGACTTTTTGAAAGGCTCTTGGTTGGGCTTTTTGGGCACATCCACATGAGCGTGCATGTGCCTCTTGCCCTGCCTCAAACCCCTTTGAGGCGGGGCAACAGGCACGTGCGGGAACAAAAAAATTTTCCCCGCACTGCAACTTGCAGCTCAGGGAGAAAATTAGACCCCTAGGGTCTAAAAAAATTGACGTTTAAAAAAGCAGCGCAGGCAACCGGAGGCTGGGTCCTCCACAGAGATGCTCTGACTGCCAGAGCATCTCTATGGTTGCCTGTTGCCCTGGTGCTGAAACACTTAAAGAAAATGTCCAAGAAAGTTTAGACAGATGTTCTCCAGGGAGATGAGCGACGCAGCAAACTTGTTCGCTGGCGTGGTGTTGCATCAGATCAAGTGTTGTAAAATTGAAACTGATGTCATAAAGTTGAAACGGGGTGTCAATTTATAAACATTGTAAGTGCAACATGTTATAACTTGAAATCGAGGGGAATCCTGCTTATCAGGATCTGGGGGAACATCTGTTTACCAGAGCGCTCCAAGGGATGGCAAGATCAAACAGTCACAAACTCTGCCATGACCGATTCAGTCTGGACATAAGGAAGAACTTCTTCACTGTCCGAGCCCCCAAAGTTTGGAATAGACTGCCACCAGAGGCAGTTCAAGCACCCACTTTGAACACCTTCAAGACCCATTTGGATGCTTATCTTGCTGGGATCCTATGATCCCTGCTGACTTCCTGCCCCTGGGGCAGGGAGCTGGACTCGATGATCCTCTGGGGTCCCTTCCAGTCTGAATGTCTATTAAATATATGAAATCTATGAAATGTTGTAAGTCAAGGACTGCTTGTACTAAATTAACGTGCATTAGGCTGTGCTGATGTGCAGTAGTGCAAGTGCTGCTTTTTTAGTGATGCTTTATGCGTAGTAGCCTATTCTGCCACACATTAACATATTAGCACTTTTTTACACACTGCTTTATAGATTTCATAGACATTAGGACTGCAAGGGACCTTGGAAGATCATCGAGTCCAGCCCCCTGCCCAAAGGGCAGGAAGTCAGCAGGGATCATAGGATCCCAGCAAGATAAGCATCCCATTTAATCTTGAAGGTATTCAATGTAGGTGCTTGAACCACCTCCAATAGCAGGCTATTCCAGACCTTGGGGGCTCGGACAGTAAAGAAATTCTTCCTTATGTCCAGCCTGAAATGGTCTTGCAGTAGTTTATAACCGTTCAACCTCATCATCCCTTGGGGCGCTCTGGTGAACAAACATTCCCCCAGACACTGATGATCACCCCTGATAAACATATAGGTAGCCATCAGATCACCCCTGAGCCTGTGCTTTTCCAGGCTAAAGAGCCTCATAGATCTCAGCCTGTCATCGTAAGGTCTGTTTTCCTGACCTCTGATCATGTGCGTGGTTCTTCTCTGGACTCTCTCAAGCTTTTCCACATCCTTTTTGAATTGTGGGGCCCAAAACTGGATGCAGTACTCCAACTGCGGTCTCACCTGTCGCTGCCGTGC
>NW_005843299.1:72128-75158 GCF_000455745.1 Alligator sinensis
CCGGGTAATTGAAGTCACCCATGACAACCATGGTCCTGGAGCATGCTGCCTCAGCCAGTTCCCGGGCAAACTCCTGGTCAAGCTCAGGACTTTGGGTGGGAGGTCTGTAGTAGACTCCCACCGTTGTGTCCCCTGTGCCGTGTTCCCCATGGATTTTAACCCAGAGGGTCTCCAGTCGTCCACCCTGGTGGCCAATATCAACTTGCAGGGACGCGTAGCTTTCCTTAACATAGAGAGCTACACCCCCGCCCCTTTTATCTACTCGATCCCTCCTGTACAGGGTATAGCCATCTATACCCATGGTCCAGTCATGGGTGGAGTCCCACCAGGTCTCCGTTATCCCTATGATATCGTAATTATTTGCGTTAAGCAGGAGGACGAGTTCCTCCTGCTTATTCCCCAAGCTCCTGGCATTTGTGTACAGGCAGGCAAGTGTCTCCTTGGGGGCTCTTGCCTTGCCCACAGATTGTATCAGGGCTGGGGCGGGGGTAGGCTCCCTTAAGTGCCTTGGCCTGCTGGCTTTGCTCAGCGGGCCAGCAGTGGCGGTAGTCCCCCTGTCTCCCGGCGGGCTTAGTTTTAAAGCCTGGTGGAGCAGGTCAGCCAGTCTGGCTGAGAAGAGCCTCCTCCCCAGGGGAGAGAGCTGGAGGCCATCTCTTCCCAGCAGCTCACTGCCTCTCTCACCAAAGAGCGGGCTGTGGTCATGGAAGCCAAAGCCTTCCCGATGACACCAGCACCGCAGTCTTTGGTTGACTACCTGGATCCTCCTCTCCCTCCTCAGCCCATACCCTGAGACTGGGAGAATCAAAGACAATAATATGCAGAATAGGCTACTACGCATTAAAGCACATGTATAGATGTGCCCACTGTGGCACATCACGAGGTTGCAAGGACATTGCACCAATCCCCTAAATATTTGTTATTCCCCCGAAATATTATGCTAGTGCTATTACTATTTTGAATTTATTTTCATTATTGTAGTCCCTCAAGGCCTCAACTAAGATTGATCTGCCTCTGGTAGCATTCCATGACCCCCTTCCCCACTCTCCCCACACTATAATCAATGGTGCCTGCTTCAAAGAGCTTCAAATCTACATAAAAAACCTGACAAGGGCAGGAGGGGACTCAAAACAAGCCAAGAGATGGCAATTCTTGGACACCTTTGATAGTAACAGGTACAGTAGGCTTATTTGTAAAGGACTTTAAAGTTACAAACAAAAAAAATTCATTGAAAAGTAATAATGAAGGAGGTAGAAGTCTTGCAAAATGGGTGTGCATCTTTGGTCTGATTAAAGGAATGAGCTTGGGATAGGAGTTTGGCAGCAACATTTTCAATTTGTTTGAGAGGGAAAGAATGGATTAAGCTTGGTAACAGCAGCAGTAACACTGTTGTCAGTGTTGGTGGAAGATATTAAACCAAGGTCTCATGTTCCTTTGGAACTGCACAGGTAAAAATTTGATATCCCACTTTAAACAGAAGGGAAAAATTCTCGTATAAATTGTTATTTATTCTCACCTCTCCATCTCAGTGACAGGTTACAATATCCGATCCTTTGAGACCTATTGCTAAGTGTAAGATGCTCCATTTGCCATTGACCTACAGTCTCATCCAAATCACCGCCATTTTATGAAGTTCTTTCAAATATGCTATGTAATCCCATTTTTACAAGCTGGGAATATGAGACAATAGCCTAAGGGATACTGGGCATGTTTAAACTAAGACCTCAAAATCTGATAGAAGGGAACCTATAACATTATAACAGAGAGTGATTTTATAACAATCATATTACTGCAATTCTGCTGTGAATTCTTTTTTATAAGCTACAATCCCAGTGAAAGTTTAGTGTTAGCAGAGACTCAAAAGCTTGCTTTTAGCGTTTTGCTTGAAACATGTATTTTCAATTGCACTTTTCTGTTTCAAGGTTGTTAGGCCCAGAAACAAAATATGACTTACAAAAGAAAAACATAATTCCTGTTTCTTGTACTTCAGCAATAAGAGCTTTCTCAAAATCCCACTGAAATAAATGAAGTAGAAATGCAGTGTCTTAACAAGGTGTCCAGTAGCATGAAGACATATACTGTTAACAACACAGCTTTGCTATGGCAGTAATAAAAAATAATAGTAAGAGAATATCAGTTTATGAGCAATAAAGTTGATTAAGACAGAGTTTGTTACAGTATTATTTGATGTATAGAAATGTTATATAAATGCTGAATGATACACCCAATGAAGGCCAGAACCTTAGCTGGCGTAATCATTAAATTGGTTGTAACTGGACTTCAGTGGCCCTGAGGATCCCCCCTGTTAGATTTTGTTCATTGTCATTTACTTACTTCTTGGAAACCTTTATGTAGATCAGTGATTATCAACATTTTTGGACTCAAAGCAGCACTTACTGGACTCCTCTCCATAATTTTTGTGAATTGAGTGGCACCCAGTTTAAAAAATAAATTGATATATGTAACAGGGAACCCTAACCCTGTTACTAGGAGGCAGGACAGCCCTTCTAAGTCCAGAACCTTCCAGTCATGGTTGGCCGGTCAAGTAGGGGTCAAGGCTTAAGTCCTGCCAGTCGGTCAGGTGACAGGAGGACAGTCAAGACCTTATAAATGGCAAGTGGAGAAGGACAGAAGGGCAGCAGAGAGGCGGACTCCCAATGGCTATGGTACTGTGCCTGCCATCTCGGTCGGAAGAATACACCATGCCTGGGGCCATCCTCATGATTATTTAAAGGCTGTAGAGAAAAGACAGGTCTAAGTGGCACCCTACGAAGGCTGGTTAATGTGGGGGAGACTACCTATGGCGGGGTAACTCCCAGCAAATCCCACATGGTGCGACCTTGGAGAAAAGGTGAGTAGGAGGTGCCTGAAAACCTCCGCTTCCTGTTCCTGAGTTGCCGGGTGACCGAAGAAAGGCCGAGAGAAGCCCAGGATGGATGCAATACTCGAAAATGTGAGGACCCACTCGGGTGAGTGAGGGTTTTAAGGGGGGAGGTGTGTCACAGGGCACTTTAGGGGCCTGACTCCTATAAA
>NW_005843299.1:76288-77899 GCF_000455745.1 Alligator sinensis
CCAGCATTCATTCCTGCCTGTGACAGGGGGTCAGGCTAGATGATCTGTTCAGGTCCCTCCTGACCCTAGCTACTATGAAACTATGAAACTAGAGTGAGCTAGCAGCCCACACCTGCCAGTGATCAGCTGACAGGAAGGGGCATGGCCTGGCTCACATATAAGTCCCAGGCCTGAGGCCAGGAGGGCAGTTCCCTGCCAGCCACCAAGGGGGAAGGAGCTCTCCCAGATCAACCAAAGGGGGAGGACTGTCCGAAGGAACTGCTTCTGCCACTGTGGAGGGATAGAGTATTCCTCGGTAGGGTGAATGATGTTATGGCCGGGAGGTTTGGATTTTATGTTATAGCCCAGGGGCTTGTGTTTTCTTTGCTGTTTTACCGGTGGCTCAGGTGAGGCTATTAGGGGAAGAAGGAGGCCTCATAGGGGACCCACGGCAGCGTAGGGGACCCCAGCACCAGGGAGGGCGCAGCATTTTTGGGGCACCAACCCTAGTGGGAGACAGGGTGGTGGAGAGCCTGAGCGCCAGTGAGGGCGCAGTGCGAGACGGGGCTGCGGAGAGCTCAGGGAGGACAAGGGGGCCAAATTATAATAAGGCCAGACCGAACAACGTCAGTACCATTGGCGAGGCTTGGGCTGCGGTGTAGGGGAAGAAAAGGAGCTGCAGATAGCGCCCCCTGGCATCAGGGCAGGAAATGGGCAGCCTTCCGCTTAATTACATCTATTAATCAATTAACAACAAGGCGTGGCAAATGAGAAGGTGGGCGGTTGGCGCATAACAGGTGGACGGGGACACCAGTAGACGGACCCTGAAGGGGTCTTTTGTAATATAGATTCATAGATGTTAGGGTCAGAACGGACCTCAATAGATCATCAAGTCCGACCCCCTGCATAGGCAGGAAAGAGTACTGGGTTTAGACGATTGTTTTGAGGGGGTAGTGGGAAAAGAAGTTAAAAAGTGCTTGTTTCCATCTCTTGAGGGTACACAACATACAAAAAATACACAGCAGCTAACACTCCCTGAAAATTAGAGTAAGGCAGTTGACCCACCTGGTGATATCTCAGGTGGACATGCTAAGTTGGGGTAGGAAAGAGCAAGGTTCCCTCTAATGTACGTGTGCGCACGGCCACGCACAATGTGATGACCTTATAGGCAGCCACAAGTTAGCTTCTCAACCTTCTCTTGCAGAGGCTGAAAAGGTCCAGGTGCTCTAGTCTCTCCTCATAGGGCTTGGTCTGCAGGCCCTTAACCATACGAGTGGCCCTTCTCTGGACCCTCTCCAGGTTATCCGCATCCCTCTTGAAGTGCGGTGCCCAGAATTGCACGCAGTACTCCAACTGCGGTCTGACCAGCGCCCGATAGAGGGGAAGTATCACCTCCTTGGACCTGTTCATCATGCATCTGCTGATGCACGATAAAGTGCCGTTAGCTTTTGTGGTGGCTTTGTCACGCTGTCGACTCATGTTCATCTTGGAGTCCACTAGGACTCCAAGATCCCTTTCCACTTCTGTGCCACCCAGCAGGTCATTTCCTAGGCTGTAGGTGTGCTGGACATTTTTCCTCCCTAGGTGCAGCACTTTGCATTTCTCCTTGTTGAACTGCATTCTGTTGTTTTC
>NW_005843299.1:78355-87257 GCF_000455745.1 Alligator sinensis
GCGTTCAAATATTCCCGCCAGTGGCTCTGCAATGACGTCGGCCAGTGCCTTCAGTACCCTCGGATGGAGCTCATCCGGGCCTGCCAACTTAAAGGCATCCAGTTTCTCCCAGTGACTCTGCACCAACTCAGGGTCTACGCATGGTAGTCTGGCGCCTTGCTGCTGCCTCTCTACAACCCCAGTGAGAGACTTGTCTTGCCCCTCACTTAGGAACACCGAGGCAAAGACCTCGTTGAGGAGTTCAGCCTTGTTCCCCCTGTCCATCACCAATTGCTTCTGCTCATTTAGTAGGGGTCCTATTCCACCCTGGGCCTTCCTTTTACTCCCTATATATCTAAAAAACAATTTCTTGTTATCCTTTACTTGGGATGCCATCCTCAGCTCCATGGTAGCTTTGGCCCGTCTAACTGCCTCCCTACAAGCACGAGCAGAGGAGGTATACTCCTCTTTGGTGATCTCTCCCTGTTTCCACTTTTTATGTGCCCCCCTTTTGGCCCGTAGGCTGCCCTGGATTTCTCTGGTCAGCCAAGGAAGCCTCCTGGCCCCTTTCCCTCTTTTTCCTCGCATCGGGATTGTCTCCCTTTGTGCCCGAAGGATCATTTCCTTAAGGCACAGCCACCCTTCTTGGGCTCCCATCACTTCAAAAAAAAAAATATATATATGTTACAATATATTACAGTGTTTACTTCCTTACAGAAGGGTGAGGTAGTGGAGGTCAGGGATTGGCCAGACAGAGATAAGCCTGACTCTGCGCTTATCTGATTATCTCCCCTCATTGTATTTATCTTCTCACACCGCATAGCACCTTTCAAAGGATTTGGTGGTA
Source organism: Alligator sinensis (assembly GCF_000455745.1). Taxonomy (NCBI): domain Eukaryota; kingdom Metazoa; phylum Chordata; order Crocodylia; family Alligatoridae; genus Alligator; species Alligator sinensis. The sequence continues at coordinate 79,182 of NW_005843299.1, forward strand.
CTCCTGGCTGCCATAGGACCCTGGTTGAGAATCACTGGTGTAGATCCCCAGTATGCTGTTAGTCTTCTTGGCAACAAGGGCTCACAGCTGACTGCTACGTCTTATTGTCCACTGTAACCCCCAGGTCCTTTTCTGCAGAGCTGCTGCCTAGCCAGTCAGCCCCCAGCTTGTGCCAGTGCATGGGATTGTTCCGTTCTAAGTGCAGCACTTTGCACTTGGTCCTTGTTGAACCACATGAGATTTCTTTTGGCCCAATACTCCAATTTGTCTAGGTCACACTGAAGCCTAGCCCTACCTTCCAGCATATCTATTACACCCCCCAGCTTGGTGTCATCTTCAGACTTGCTGAGGGTGCACTCTAGGCCATTTCCAAGTCATTGATGAAGACATTGAACAAAACTGGCCCAGAACCGGCCCCTGGGGCATTTCACTTGATACCGGCTGCCAACTAGACATCGAGCCTTTGATTACTACCTTCTGAGCCCAATGCTTCAACTAGTTTTCTATCCACCTTACAGTCCATTCATCCAGCCTGTACTTCCTTAGCTTGCCTGTGAGAATGTTGTGGTAGACCGTATCAAAAGCCTTGCTAAAATCAAGGTACACCACATCCACCTGTCTCCTGCATCCACAGAGCCAGCCACCTCATCATAGAAGGCAATCAGGTTGGTCAGGCATAACTTGCCCCTGGTGAATCCATGCTGATTGTTCCTAATACTTGCTATCAACATACTTGTAGAAATTATTCTTGTTACCCTTCACATCCTTTGCTAGCTGCAACTCCAATTGCACTTTGGCTTTCCTGACTTTATCCCTACGTGCTAGACATTAGGAAGAACTTCTTCACAGTTAGAGTGGCCAAGGTCTGGAATGGGCTCCCAAGGGAGGTGGAGCTCTCCCCTACCCTGGGGGTCTTCAAGAGGAAGTTAGATAGGCATCTAGCTGGGGTCATCTGAACCCAGCACTCTTTCCTGCCTATGCAGGGGGTCGGACTTGATGATCTATTGAGGTCCCTTCCGACCCTAGAATCTATGCCCAAGCAATGCTCTTATATTCTTCCCTAGTTATTTGTCCAAGTTTCCACTTCTTATAAGCTTCCTTTTTGTGATTTTGTTTACTGAAGAAGAAGAAAGAATGGAATTCAAAAAGGAGAGAAGGAAAAGAGATGGAAAAAGTGAAAAAAATGCACTAGTTGGCATTAAAATTATATAAAACTAGTCCTACTTTTTCAGACTTAAAGGATCATCTGAAAACTAGATTGCATTTCTCAAAGCCTGGGTCTATTGAAACTTCTTGATCTGAGACAATTCTCAGATCAAGCATAAAATATCCTATTTTAACGGGCTTACTATTTTTACTTGTGGAAACTTGTTTCTGAAATATGTTGCAAAACTGTTTAAATCCATTTTCTTCAAGCCAAATTCTGTTACCCTTACTAAATCTTAAACATAACTTGTTTCACATTAGAGCTAATCTTTGCTTCCTGCTAAAAAGTGAGTTTCAGTCAAAAAGAAATTCACATACAGTTAAATTTGAATGATAAGTGTACATCTGCATCAGAGTTAGCTAAAGAAATTTCAATATACTGAAGTGTCCCAAACATTCAGATATGCAAAGAAACACAGACGTCTAGAGAAGGTTTAGGACTTGTTCTTTTAACAGAGAGAGTTAAAGCTGCCAGAAGACAAGAAGAGATAAGTATCACATGGAATTAAGTCTTTAGTTATTAATGTACACAAGAGATATACATTTTGCCACCTGAAGGCTTATCATATGATAGGGTGTGATGAAGTCATGTGCAGGGGTCCAGGACTTCCATTTCCCATGGAAAAATGAAGATTTCCCCTTTTAAATGCAGATTTCCAGCCTGCAAGGGGCTGGGGGGAGTGGGAGGAGGGCAGTCAGGCTGGGGACACCGTATGCATGTGTGCATGTACATGCACATGGCTGCCAGGCAGCCTGGAGAGCAGCTCCTGCAGGTAAGTCTGACACAGGGGGCAGGGGAAGAGGCTTCCATAGTGACGGAGGGAGACAGTTTGACAGGGCTGGGGCTGGGACTGGGGCTGAGACTGCTGCCCAGTCCAGGCTGTGCATGGGGCTTGGGGCCCAGAGCCAGAATGCACATCCGCAGAGCCCTGGCAGGGAGCGGGATGGGGCTGCGGGTGGCTTGTCTGGGGGTTGGGGGTAGTGGGGAGGCTGCCTGCATATAATCCCCAGATTTGTATGTGGGGCAGGGGTGGGTAAGGGCTGCCTGCTGCAGGCTTAGGCTCCCCACCCTGCTGCCCTCCCCCCCAGCTTCCACAGCCCACTGTGTGGGACCCGGTGTGACAGAGCAGAGCAGGGCCAGTCAGAGAAGCTCCTTGCTGCCATAAGCCCTGCACCACCATGGCAAGGTGCCCCCTACCTGTCCAGCAGCAGTGGGTGTGGTGGTACAGAGTTGTGCTCTGCTTTTGCCAGGCAGGCAGGGGTCATCTTACCATGGCAGTGCAGAGCTCCCAGCAGTGGCAACGAGCTTCCCCTCCCAGCCCTGTTCTGCCCTACCACACCAGGTCACACCTGCTGGGCCGCAGAGGGTCTGGGGGGAGGACAGCAGGGCAGGGAGCCCAAGTGGGCAGCCTGCCCCCATGGGAGGCTATCAGCTGGGCTCTGTGATCCTCTCCACTGCAGCAGCCTCTTCCTTCTGCATGTGGCAGCCAGGGCTCAGGTGCTGCTGCAGGGGGCAAAGGGCCATAGACCTGGGTCCCTGGTCCTGTAGCCCTGGTACCTGGGGGCTCCTCTGGCAGGGCTGGGGGATGGCAGGGAGTGAGGGGCACCAGCAGGCCCCAGGGGACTGTGGGTGGGGAGTGAAGGGCACCAGGAGGGCTGGGGGGTAGGGCTGTGGCTTGGGAGTGATGGGCCTGAACCTGCATCCTGGTGAGCAAAGGGGGCAAGGGGAGCTCTGATTTTCCATGACAAAAAACCAAAAATCAAATACTAAAATGTATAGGTACTTAGAATTTATTATAGTGATTGAGGCAATGGTAGGCTTCCAAATTGCTCTAAAATTGTAAATATATCAATAAAACATTGTGTTCAATTATATAGTGGTGTTTGATTTTAATCACAAATGTTGGAGTTTTTAATCAGAAAACTTGCTATTTTTATCAGAGAATCTACGATTTTTAAACAAAGAAAATCAGGGTCCCTGGTCATGTGCAACTGCAAGTCAAATAATCATTTCTGTGTCCAGACTGTTATAGGTTGGTATACTCTTATCTCTTTGCATCCTCTCAACACCAATACAAGAGTTGTTCTTTAGTGTGACCTGGGGCACAGACAGAAGGGACAATTTTGGCCACAGAAAGTGGTCTATAGCTGTGACTGAACACAAGTGTATGGTTGTAGGCCACTTAAAAAATGGCTAATCAGGCAAGAATCTGAACCCTCATTACATTACATGAGGGTTCAGATGGAAGCATTGCAAAACAGAGCATCTTTTGTAACTTATGTCTGTGCTACCTACCTCCCAGCCTGTCACTCTTTTCAGAATGGGAGGGGGGAAGGGAACAGAGGGAGTTTGGTCTAGGGTTTTTTCAGCCCCTGCTCTATGGTGGGGTGGGCATATTGGGCTAGGGGCTTGCAGCCAACAGCTGGATCCCCCACCCCTGGACCCAACAGTGAACTTCTGTTTGGCCTGGGGATCATTGTAAGTCAGGAAGCTCCCTGCAAAGCTTCTGAGTTACAGTGGGGAACTGCACTTTAGTTTGCATCCCAGGAATCATGACAAAAGCATGACTTCTTTTCCCCAAGACAACAAAGTAGAATGAAGGAGTCCACAAGAGCAAAATGTCACTTGCTTAACACAATTTACCACCATTAATGGGCTTGCAAGGCAGATTCTCATTCACGATACACAAGCAGCCTTTCTGCCGAGGAATGTGTATCACCCTGTACATGTGATAGCGGGTTGCCAGCTGACCAGTCTGAGGAAAACACATTCCACAAAAGCAAAGCCAGTTTTGCCTTTTTTTGTGCTATATAGAAATCACAAGCTTTTGATCAGGATATAGTCAGGAAAGAAAAACCTTGTAAGTGGGCAGCCTAGCATATCATACTTCAGTATCTTGATTATTGATTTTGTGGTAGTTACAGAAATGCTACATTTAAAACTTCCAAAACAGTTTTTATTAGAACATGTTTTCACGCAGGCATCCCTTTCCCTAAATTTAAAGTTGTCATTTTCCTAGCTTGGGTTCTTCACAAGGTGAATCATTTAGGCTATCTTTGGTTCAGAGAAAGATGCCAGATCATTAGGTCAGCATTTCAGATTCTGAATCATCTGATAAGCTTGAACACCTCTTATCACCTTTCACATTACTTTTAAGGAGTGTCTGGTTGGTAAGGAAAGCTTTCTTTAGTCTCATTTTTAAAGGAAAGTGTCTACCTAGGTCTGAGGTATAATTAAAGCCAAAGATGGGTAATTACAGCACCAGTGTTTTGTTGCTGATGGCCACATTGAATAGCTCTGTAACCTGAGGCCCTTGGCAGATGTTACATTTGTTGCACTTTACTTGCAAGTATCGCGCAACAAATCATAACCAACTGGCCGCACATTAAAATTATTGTAGGATAGTTCTACACCACAAAGAAGTTGCTGTTTCTACGGGTAACTTCTTTATGGCTGATCCAACATTTTTATCCAAAAATAAACTGGTTTAATGCCTAGCTTATTACGATTTGTTGCACAATACCGGCGTATGATGCATGACAAATGTAACTTCTGTCAAGGGTTTTAGCCATATCATTTATCCTGCCTGGGCTTCAGTTTCTGTATTTCATAAATAAGTGAAATTATCAAATATGGCTAATTTCTAGTGTAATTATTAGATTTATGATATTAAGCTTCCACTAGATTTATAAACTATGAATCACAGAGGCAGAATATATTTCATAGTAACTATATGAATGGTAGATTACATGGTTTATATTCATAATCCACAAAGTGCAATCTTCATTCAATCTGCAGGCATATAAATACTGTAAAAGTTCATGGTTACTACTCTGTCATATTAATAGTCTACATGTTTCATTACACCAGTGAATAACGGAATCTATTCAGACATCCTTGTTGCTTGGAAAAAAATCCAGTCTTTTGCCATTTTATATTATTCATTTAGGTAGAGGGCACGTACATTATTGCTTACAAATGCTATAATTTCTGAAGACATTTATTGACATTTTGGATAAGAGAAAAGGGAATTTTTCTTTAGAAACAACAAAGAAGAACTTGACTATGGGAGGGAGAAGAAAGAATTTCACAAGAACATACACCATGGGCCAGTAGTTTCTATTATGGGACATACCCAAAAGGTCATCCATCCCTAGAACTGAAGTCCAATCTATTTATCTTTCCTGTGAAGCCATGTGAGGTAGATATGCTGGATTCTGTTAAGAAAGGCTAATTTTTTTTCAGGGAAGGAAAGCTTATTCAAAATTCACGCCTCCTTTTCAAGTGTATGGAGTCAATGTCGAGCAGCCAGGCATTGCTAGCTACCATTTTTTTCCTTTAGGAAGCCTCATATTAGCAAATAAATTTTAGGTGTAACTTGACCATTTTGCATGAGTGAGTAGCATGACTTTTTAATCTGCAATACAGTAGTGACACAAAAGTCAGGCCTTGATGTTGTAAAGAGATGATCATATTAAAACCTTGAACTTGCTTTAAAAATCTTTCTTTTCTCTGTCAATACTAAGAAGCATATCAAGTGGAATACAAGATTTGTATGATGCTATTTAATAGAGCTTGAAACTAACAGAATTATGATAGCACAAAGAGAGGAAATATATTATTGAATTTACAGTAATGCCAACTGTCATGAAAACATGGTGAGATTTGGGATTTTAGTTAAAATAACTCCAACTCACGGTCTCCCCATCGAACCCTCAAATCTCTGGATTTTCCCAGCTGGTAAGTCTGATTTACATGCCAATCTCTTAATTTTTTAAGAGTTTGTTTCATGATTTTTGGCACAGTGGGGTTGGCAATACTGAATTTATTCACTATAATATAAATACAGGTAATGATTCTTAATTTGAGATCTCAAATGTATACTTACCATGACAGAAACAGGTATTTTAAAATTAAATTTGTTTTCAAGATATAGATTAAAATATTGTCACTTAATTTAAACCTTCTTCAGCAGTGTTGAAAAATATGAATGTTAATGTGCTGTTGTATGAGAACCCAAAAGCAGAAATAACAGGCCAATCTAGTTGCACTTTCTGACTAAAAGAAAATAATTTCTGTGCAACTAGACATTCATAACACACTGACTCCAACACCAACAGTGGATAATCTGTTGGTAACAAGTAATAGTCCACAGGCATGCTAAAGAAAAGGCTAATTAGTTAGTATTATGGTTTTTTTATTTGGTGTGTTATGTTTTAATTAGTAAAGTGCATTAAAAGCATTAAGAACTGTAGTACCCAAGTATACATTCCTGTATATATTTTATTGAGAACATAAATATTATGGTCGATCTATGAAGTTGGTTCTTTATCTTTAAATGTTATTTTCTCATTCAATAAAGAGCCCAGATACTTCTGATAAAACTCAGTTAGGTTGTTAACCTTTATTCTGGCAATAAGTTCTTTCATCACAACCTGGATACCCTTCATCATAGCTATTTGTTTTTATGCTTTGCTCACATGTTTAAATAGTGCAACTGTCCTGAATTATAATGCAAGTTAGACTATTTGCTTTCCCAGGCAGTAACAATATAATTGCTGCTAAAACTCAGTTGGTGATGACCCTGATTAGTAACACAATAAGACCCTTATCTGAATCCATTAACTGTGTTCCATTTAGTAGCAGGATGAGAAGAATAATTCATCACTCTTTTGAGGCTTGCCTTGGAGAAAACCAGATTCCATACTTGAGTGCTTTTAGAAGTGTTTCATCATAAAATCGTTCACAATTTTCACTGATATATTAAACCAATCCAAACTAATTCAAATAGTAAGATTACTTATTTTAACTTTAGTTATTATAAGATCAGTTATTATTTAAGATTAGTTGTTATTCCTGGAGAGTAGCAATATGAAACTGATTATATTGTCTTTTTGTACATCTAACACTAGCAAAATAATGAACTTCATGATAAATATATGCGTGCTACATAGATCAAAAGATTAGTAATGGGATATAGTGATTTTTATCTCTATTTCAGCTAAGAGTAATAAAAAAAGTGATTACAATTTGATGGCTGTTGGTTGGCCTTTGTACAATGACAGGAAATCAATATCAATACTACTCCTATGGTACTCCCAAGTGTGCTACTGAGAAGCAGGATATCCCTCATCTACTCCCACTCCCCAAGCACCAAACTGGAAGAGAGGCGGTGAAGTCTTCTTGCAGGCAACGTTGCTGCTGCTTCTCAAGCTCTCTATCTCCAGCATGCTTGAAAGCATGCCCTGTTTCTGGGTTTGGTGCCTATGGAGGAGGAGACGGGTTAGGTAGACTAAACTTCCTAGCAACACTCAGTTACATGGCAGAAGTGGTAGAGATGTACCTTTAAGGTTAGAGTCCAGCACTCCATGGAAGATCTCTGCATCACAAATCCATCACTCCTCCAGCTGATAGACAGTACTGTCAGCAGGCAGATGACTGAACGCCATCACATTTCTTGTACTGGTCGCTCCAGCCAAAGGAAAAGACATGTTGTGAAGAAACGTCCACTGTTGCTGTCCATGCTGTCCCCGTTCTTTTGATACATAAATTGCCAATTTTCAGGCTTGTTTGTTTAGCTTTAATATAAGAGTTAAAACGAGGAGGGAGCCAACACTGTCTGGCACGGCAAGTGGGGGGGCCACAGCTGCTGCCACCGATGGGTGAGCCTGGAGCTGGTGTAGCGCCCAGGCTGGCAGCGGGGCCTGGTTACAAGCTGGTGCTGAGTGCGGGGAAAAGTGGCTCCTCACACGTCCCATGGTAAGCACCCCACGCTGCAGCTGCTTGCAGCCCGTGTGGAGCTGCCTATGCCTGCTCCAGACAGCCTTGTGTGGACTGCGCGGGCCTGCAGCAGGGAGGGCCGGCCATGA
>NW_005843299.1:87439-92281 GCF_000455745.1 Alligator sinensis
CCGTACCAGCGGGGCCAAGAGCAGGGTGGCAGGAGTGCGGGGTCTCAGCCGGCAGGGGCTCTCTGGAGCCGGGCCAGCTCCCCCCTCTCGCTGCCGGTGCAGCCCAGCCCAGCTCCACAGACCCCCTGCCAGCCTGTGCTCCGCTTTGGGCCTCACCGGTGCTGGCCCTGGGACATTGGTCCCAAGATGATGACCAGGGGGTGGGGCTACCCACGTGGCCCTCGACAGCCTGCCAAAACTTGGTAAGTGGCCCTCCGCCCGAAGTAATTGCCCGCCCCTGTACTAGACTCTCTACTTGAGAAGGATACTGTGGAAATCATGTTTCCTCTGTAGAAAACAGGGAGATTAAAAGCCTTCTTAGGAAATTAATTTGAACAACTACATGAAAGGCATGATCATCATATTAAAAGTATGGTAGTAAAAAAATCAAGGCTTTCAGAAATAAAAAAGTAGTTAACATTACTAATAAACATTGTAGATCTGTGGTTACCACATTGTCTTGCAGACTAAGACGACCTTTCCTGTCATCCTGACTCTGTCTCTCCAAGCACCTTTTTGTCTACCACCTAGACCTGGTGGTGTTGGTAGGCTGCCTTTTCTGCAAGGAGGAGGTGGAAGAGGCTCTCTTCCATGCCTTTCTAGACTGTTCCTGACTATGAACACTCTTTTCTGAGTCCTCAGTACTCTCTTTGGTACACTGAACTTGGACTTCTCTGAGACCATATACATTTCCTCTATCCCACACTGGGCAACTGAAGGGAGTGTTTTATGCCTGGCCAGTTTTCATGGCAATCCTGAAAAGCCAAAACTGGCTTGTAGGGGATTGGCTCTGACAATGACCTCCACCAATTCTTCTTGATCTGGGCATGTGACACATCTGAATTTAGACACTTCACCTTGCAGCAAAACATGGACCAGTTTGTGCTGAGCTAGGCCATTGACAGGGCCCTCTGCAAAATGGAAGACAGACAGCTAGTCCTAAATGTGTCACTCCATGAAGGTTGTTGGGGGAGGGAGTTTCAATTTCTGGAGATATGAGTGTTTTCATTACTAAATATTTTCACTATTGGCAATGCAAGTGTTTATATTAATGCTCAGCTCCTGGGAGAGCCACACACCTTTGCACTTTCACCTTTTGTTTTTAATATTTTTATAATAGTTTGAAAAAGTCAAAAGTGTCTCTCTCTCTCTCTCTCTCTCTCTCTCTCTCTCTCTCTCATTAAGAAAAATGGCCTTATCTACTGTAGGATCTGGAACAAGGATTCCTACAATTTCAATATAATCCTAAAACTGTACCCACTCAAATTAACAGAGCCAGACTCAGCACCTTTCCTGACCTACTACAATACCAGCCCTGAGACAAAGACAACAGAATCCTTTTGGTTGTCACCTTGGACACATTAGACACATACTTAATGACCTCCAACCCCTCCTGGAAAATGATGACCATCTCTCGATAGCCATGGAGGACAACCCTGGTTTACAGGCATCCCCTCAATCTCAAATGCATCTCTCCAGCAACAGACTACCTGACTCCTATTCTCACCAAGACACCAGATCTTGCTCTGGACTCAGATGCCAGCTGTGCCCCCTCATCAACACAAACCACATCATCACTGAACCAAATAACAGGTATTATAACATCCAAAGTTCATTTGCCCGCACCTCTACCAATGTCATATAGGTCATTACCTGCTTACAGTGTCACACTGCTGTCTACATTGGACAGACTGGACAATACCTACATGGTAAGAATGAATGAACACCAACCTGACATCAATTCCAGAAAGACACACAAGCCTGTGGCAGACACTTTAACCTCTTGATTACTTACTGTGCAGTAGTGCGCATGTAGATGGCTGACCAGGAACAAATGTGCTCCCAGTCACCTGGGCAGCAGGGGCAGGAGATTGCTTCCAGCCTCCGGGAGCTACCTGCTGCCAGGGCAGGCCCTACCATCAGAGACTGGGCAGGGACTATGTCCCCCTGCCCCAGCAGCAGGGAGCTCCCAGCCCCTGTTTCAGATCAGGGAGCTGGGGCTGGGAGATGCGACCAGGCTGGGAGATCTTTATCTTAGGATCTCAGGGACCAGGCTGGGAGATCCTTAGATAAGAACCAAACTCTGTAGTTACAGGGCCTGAGCTGGGAGATCCTTACCTAAGGATCTTCCAGCCTGGGCCCTGCAACCATGGAGCTCGGGCTGAAAGACAAGAATCCCCCAGCCTGAGCCCCATGGTGTTGGGGCTCAGGCTGGGAGAAAAGGATCTCCCAGCCCAGGCCCCATAACTGCAGAGCTTGGGCTAGGAGATAAGGATCTTCCAGCCCCAGCCCTGTGATCACAGAGCAGGAGCTGGGAGCTCCCTGCTGCCAGGACAGGGGGACGTCATCACCTGGGCTCTAGTGCCAGAGGCCACCCTGGTAGCAGGTAGCTCCCAGGCCCAAGGAGCAATGTCCCAGCCCCCACCAGAAGACAGTTGTCTCCTGGCCTCCAGCTCCCTGCCAGTCCCTGGGATAGGACCCAGGGGGATCTTAGAGCTCCCTCTGGCTGCTGCAAGGGCCCAGTGCAAGGCGACAGGGAAAAGGAGCAGTAAATCTGCTCCCACATCCTTGCATGTATAGACACATGTCCAGGAGAGTTTACTCTAAAGTAGGGGTTGGCAACCCCCAGCAAAGGTGCCAGAATGTGGCACACAAAGGCATTTTGCTTGACGCACGCACCTCGGGGCAGATGGCAGTGCAGCCCCAGCACCTTCCCTGCCACAATAAGGACTGGGCCCCTTGTGGCTCCCCCACTGTCCGCTCATGGCACACTAACATTTTGCAAGCCGAGTTTGCAGGTGTTCTTGGCACTCTGTCTAAAAACGTTGCCAACCCCTGCTGTAGAGTAAACTGCTCCCAAATTATTTGCCTGTGTAGACGCATCCAGTAAGGTGAAAATCTACCTGGCCTTCCACCTGAGTTTGGACTAACATGGTAACTACTTCTCTCTGCTTATGGAGATAAAACCACTCTGGTCTGGGAAAAACAGAGTATACAAAAGGGAAGGGAAGTCTTACATGTATGTATATAGAATGAAGTAACAAAATGGGATGAGGAGCATGCAGAAAAGGGTTAATGAACTTTGAAGGGGCAGTCTGAGTTCTTATGAGTTCTTTGAGTTCCTAATAGCATATGCTGTTCCTATCTTATCAGTAGAAAAGGATTTCTATCTCTAGAATTTTTGATATAGAAAATTCTGCCAGCAATGAATTCACTTTTGGAGAAAAAGAATCTTCATTGTTATATAAAAGCATTTAGCTACATCTGCCACACAGAAAACAGTACTGCCATTCTATAAGTATTGGGAAAGTGATGATGAAAATGTCAGACACTTAAACTGAACAGAATTTCAAACAAATTCAAGACAGGAAAAGTTAGAACTTACGTAAAAATAACTCATTATCATATCTGAATTTTATTATTACTATGGCTGAATTCAGATATGTAATTCAGATATATGATATGGATGCAAAATGCAGCGGCATAACCAGCTACTTCAGTGCCCAAAGCAGGGGGGGGATATGCCGACCACTGGAGAGTTGGGGCAGGGCAGAGTAAAGGAGGAAGGGAATTTAGGTCTTACTTGGTGCTGCTCTCTGCAGAGCAAAGAGAGCCCCATGGCTGAGAGCCATCCTTTGTGCCCCATTCATCCCCACCACACCTATGGCAAAGATGCCCCGGGGGTGCGGGGAGCACCATTCTACTGGTAAGAGGTGAAGTGCAAGGACATCTAACTTAGATTCCCTTCCTGTAATGTAGACTTCCTTGACTCAATTCTATTTAATAGACCAAGACTGAAGGCAAATATAAACACAAATTTCATATTAGTAGGTTGTCACAAATCTAAATATATTATGGAGTATCCATCTGATGGTGATGATGTTATCATAAGTAAGTATAGCTTAGATGTAATGTGGGACAGCTTCAAATGTTAATACATCTTACCTCTATAGCTTTCCTTTTGTCCTTTAAGCCAGTTACCCTATCACACCCATTCAAGAAGTCAGAAGATATAGATTGTATTAAGCTAGACGAGCTTAGAACCACTTTTTAAAGCTACACCATACTACTTTTCTCTACTATCCTTTTTTCAAAATTATTTAGTGTCACGATTTTAAGCTCCTTAAAAGAAAAAAATTGCTTATGTCAGCACCCACACACTGTTGCATAAGGTGTGTGTGGAGAAATAGCTGACAGACACATGATTTTTCCTAATAAGTCACATGGAAAATGCAGTCACAGCAGATGCATTTGTACTCCATGTTGCATCATGCATTTTTGAGGAAAAGTTTTTCTCTCAAAATCTATTCACTATCAGTAGCTCTTATGAGGCAGTGTCTTTTTTCACTACATACTTGAAAGCTATTGAAAAGGAAACCATTTTGGCTTGGTAGTAATTTATCTTTATGCCATAAACTGTTTCAAGTCATAAGCTTTTGATAAATCTACAGATTACATATCACAGTCTCCAACTAATCTTAGTAGTAATCTTAATTATTTTAGATTCTGTTAAAAATATAGCAAGTTCACTTGCTAGAGAGAATGGGGAGGTTTCAAAAGAATCTTTTAGGAATCCTAGGATCACCACATACATAGCTAGAAGGGATCTCATGAGATCATCCAGCCTGCTCCTATACCTAGTCAACCTCTAGACCACAGTAATGCCAACTGTCATGAAACTATTGTGAGACTCGGGATTTCTAAGTCAAAATAACTCTGACTTGTTATCTCCTGATTGAACCCTCAGCCCTCAGATCTCCAAATTTTCTCAGCTGGTAAATCTGTGGAGGGGAAGGGCTGGGG
>NW_005843299.1:92312-102322 GCF_000455745.1 Alligator sinensis
TGGGGCTGGGGTAGGTCATCCAGAGGTACTGGAGGGAGGGGAACAGCTCCCTGCAGCTGTGCGCACCCACGGGGGAAGCATGTGCCCCTCACAGGGCAGAGGTGGGCTGCCTGCTGTGGGTTGGGGCTCTGTACCCTGCTGCCTTTGCCCCTTGAGCTCAGCCACATGACGCCAGTGTGCTTCCTGCTGCCGGGTGGGCAGGGGACATGCCGCGTAGCCAGCATGCCCTGCATCCCCTGCCAGCTCAGTGTGCAGTAATGGCATTCCCTGACTGAGATCCCAGGGCAAAGGCAGCCGGGTGCAGAGTCCCAGCCCGCAGCCTGTCTCTACCCTATGGGAGGCACATACCCCTCTGGGGGGGTGTGCAGCTGTGGAGGGCCCCCCCGCACCTCTGGATGACCCGGCCCGGCCCCAGGGCCCCACTCATCTGGGCCCTTGCTCCTGCCTCATTCCCTCCCTCACCACGGGGGGCCTCAATCTGACCCCCACCCTTTCTTTCTCCCTCTGCCCCTTCACCTCCACTTACCAGCTGGGTGCTGTCTGTCTCTCTGTGTGTCTGCTCCTCACTCCCAAGCCACAGCCCTCCCCAGGCCAGCTGCTGCCTCTCACTCCTGACCCACAGTACTCCACATAGTGCCAGGGTGTGTGGGGACCCTCCCTACCCAGGCTCTAAACCCCACACACATACCCACAGCCCCCCACACCTTCACAAATAACCTCCCCCCCACACACACACACTCTTCAAAAATAGCATCTCATGATTTACACACCAATCTCCTGATTTTTTAAGAGTTCGTCTCATGATTTTTGACATGGCGGAGTTGGCAACACTGAGATCATCTCTCAGAGATGTTTGCCTATTATCTTCTTAAATACCTCCAAGGAAAGATACTCTACACCCTTTTAGGTCATCCAATGTTTTATCACATATTCAGTCCACTATAACCTCCAGATCCTTTTCTGCGGTGCTACTGAAAATATTGAAGAAGACTGAGGCAGGGACATACACTGGGAGTACCTTACGTAAGACGCCTTTCCAGTTTGGCAGGGAACCATTAATAACTACTCTTAGAAGGGAACTTTTTAGGCAGTTAGCCACCCATGTCGTGGTGATTACATCTAAGAAATACTTCCTTATCTTGCTTATGAGAATGTTACATGGGACAGTAGTGAGGAACCCAAAACTGGACAGAGTGCTTCGGATGTGGCCTCACCAGTGCCAAATAGATGGGAATAATCACTTCTCCCAATCTGCTGACAGTGCTCCTACTAATGCATATATAGGTTATAGAGGTTAAATGGATTCCAGTGTTGGCTACAAATGTCCAACTCGGGATCCTTAAAATTCTGGTTTATTAGGCGGATTGAAGCACTGTAATGAAGTTAAATCATAAACCTTGGGGCTGGTCCCCACACACACACACACACACACATGCACACACACACAGTAGCAAGCTACAAGAGTCAGATATACCTGTCCCACAGGTGCTGGAGTCTGCCGTTGAAGCTTCTTTCAGCGTGGTGTTATCTTCCAGAAGGGGGTTGCTGGCTGGTCCTTCTGGCTGGACAGGTCGGGTGCTGGTCAAGTTGGAGATCAAGAGGGCGCCGCTGAGGGTCACTTTTCACTGCTTTTTATCTGTCCTTGGCAGACTTTGGTGACTCCCCAGTTTTCAGGTTTGCCCAATCCAGGGGTCGTTGACCCTTGTGGGACTTCCCCCTCGGTGGCTACTGGATGGGATCTGTCAGCCCCAGGGGTCGTCCACATGCACATGCAGGTTTGGGAGTCCGTTGATGAATTTTGAATAGGGCTCTGGGAGCGGTCGATCTGGAGATATTCATCCCAAAAGTTGGTCCCCAGTGTTGATTAACTCAGACCAGGGCTTCTAGCCCTTGAACAGTGATGTTTAGAGATTTCCCGGTTGTTACATTGTCTTCTGTTGATTTCTTCCTTGGTTGATCTGCAGTTTCCCTAGGTGTTAATTGCTGTCTGCTACTGTGTTATGCATTCAATCACTGATTCACTCACTCTTTCAGGGGCCCGCCTGATACAGGGAAGCGGCAGTTTGACTCCTGCCCTTGTTAACATTGTTATTAAACACATTTACAGTTGAAAGTTGAAAGGTGAGGAGTATAAAATATAAGCTACAAATGCCATGGCACACAAATAGATAAAAATACCAAAATACAAGGGAGATACAAAATGCACACACACAAATTTTAAAACACAATTCCTTATCTTAAAGTGAAAGAAAGAGGAAGGAAGAAAAGGTAGAAGAGGAAAAACATACTCAAAGAGGGGAGAGCAAATGCAGGCAAGAGGAAAAGGGGGCTTTCTGCTACACCAGCTAGACATAGGATCAGATGCAGAAATATGGCAGAAAGCAATCCACATATCCTCCTCGTGGGCACAATATATATACACAAATGCTCCTAGATACACCTTGAGTCACACATTTACAGTTATGAAAATGCATATTGTTCTCATTCACTTTGACTTAAAAAAATAGTCATCTGTAGGACCCCCTCTATGTTGTTGTTTGGAAGAATAAACCCTTTCAAAGTAGATCATGAGAGTGCAATATATCCAATCACCATTTACGTGGGAAGAATTCTCCCACTGCTGCCAGAGCCATTTTTATAGCAGTTGCAATAAAGAAATTTCTAATATATATTTGTCTTTCAGTACTATAATTATTACAGAGATACAATATTCATCTTATTTAATGTGACCTAATGTTTTTTTCTAAACTAATGCAAACTGGCAGCAAGAGTGTCCTGATCCTTTCAGCATAATTCAGAGCCTGATGATCCAGCCCTATGTACCCTGCTTTAATTGCAAAATAAAAATAAATCAGCAGCCACATGTAAAATATATTTCCTGATGGCTAAATCATGCACAGTGCACAGTTTAGATTACTTCTAACATGAAAAGTGCCCTTCATAACACTACCCTGCACTTCTACTGTGGGAGGAAGGATAGTCTTATGATTAAAGCACAGGACCAAGAGTCAGGAGATTTACTTTTTTTCACCAGTGCTGCCATAGATTTCCTGTGTGATGACAGGAAAATCATGCAAATATGTTGTGGTTATTTCCATCTGTAAGATATGCATCATGTCTGATGTAGAGGATGGATGAGGACACTTAGGTCTGTAGGATGAAAGAAGCATAGTACAACTGCATGTGGGATACAAAATGGTAAGAACCTACCAGTTAAATCATTGTTTGAATCCAGATGCAGAAGCCCATCAGCTAGAAAAGTGGTTTGAGAGCAGCTTCACATCCTGAAGGAACACACCCATCCCCCTTACTCCACAATGCCAGATGGCCGTCAATGCACAAACCCCTTAGTAGGGCACTGAACAGAGGCTGAGGATTTAATCTTAAACCTAAGAACTAGTTTATACAGTGTTACAGATGGCAAAGCTCTGCATGGACTGGTCACTTGACTGAGAACTATGAACACAAAAAATATGAGCTCTGTCTTTAAAGGCAAATCAAACTGGATTCAGGTTCACCTTTCCACCCAAGGTGCTTAAAATTATTGGCCACTAAAGTAGACCAAAAGCAAACAAGTTCTTCCAATGCACTTCTTTTGGAAATGAAGTATGATGGATAGGGTAGGTAAAAGTTAAATATTGAATATGTATCCCACCCTCAAAATAAATTTTTTGTTACAGAAGTAGGACACTTCTGTCTAGTCACTCTTCCAATCTGATCAGGTTTCAAACAAAATTCTAAGGGACAGTTAAAATGTTCAGTTCACACAGAGAAAACTAGGAGTTGACCAAGGAAACATTAGCAGAAGTCGTGTATAGTCCTTTAGGCTAAGTATACGACAGTCAATCGGCTGAATCGACTCAGTCTTTGCAGGTTAGTGTAAATTGCACAGATTAAACCAATTAGCAAATGAACAGACATTCACTTTTGATACAGGAAATGCAGCCCCATGCCTGCAGCGGCTCAAGCCAGAAGCCAGGGGGCACTAGAGCATGCCTGCCAAAGGGAAGGGAAGACAGAAGCCCTCCAAGGCTGTCACCCCTCCCTGCTCCAGAGGAGGGGGCATGGCCAGGCACCAGCCTGGGGCTAGTGCACTGGAGGGTGGGGGTTTAAATCTCCCTGGCCCACATGGGACTCCAGCCTGGGTCAGTTGCTACCAGACTTCTGCCCCCCTCTTCCCCTCCACCCTGCTTGGCAGGGAGGGGGCAGCCACTGCCAGACTGAGGGGGTGGGGGTGGGGAAAGAGGTAGTGGCATTGAATTCATAAAAGCTTGAGCAAGAACAGTCCTCTCTCTGAAGCCAGCATGTATTGAACACAGCACTTTGCAACCTCAAGCACATGACAGAGCAACCAAACCTTTGCCTAAGCTAAGATACAGCCCAGTAAAACACAGTGAGAGCACACACAGCTTAGTCTAACTTAAAATGGAATGTAATAAACCAAAAAGGCAAGATAAAGCCTTGAATAAGTCTTGAGGGCAGAGTGCATACATCCTGAGAGCAGAGTGTCTCCTTATAGCCAGGTTTTCAGAAAGTCCTTGTTTAGGTATTCCAGTCTCCCACCTTTTACAGGTTCTGCTTCATAATGTAAATGTAGTTTTCTGCTTTTTTTTGGTCTCACTAGCTCAAGCTGTCTGCAACCCTCTCCTGTTCCTCTGTCTCCAGCACATACATGTGATGGCTGTGCCAGGTCTTTGCCAATATCTCCCATCTCTCAGTTTGATCCTGAAGCACTTGGCTCTGTGCTCACAGGTGGCAGGGTACCAGCCGGGTTCCCCAGCCTCTTCCCTCTCCCCCAGGGCCTGGGAGAGCTGAGGGGAATTATGCCCCTTCCCCCTCCCCTTATCAGCTGCTTGTAGTTCTCTGCTTTCTTGGGTCACACCAGCCCAAGCAGTCCCTCTCCTGTTCTGTTAACTCCATCTCCGGCACATATATGTGATGACGATTGTGTCAGGTCTGTTCCAACACCTCCCACCTCTCAGTCTGGTCCTGCACACTGAGCTGGGGAAAGGGGAATTAAAGCCTTTCCCAGGACCCAGATGGGATTTGCCTGGGGAGGGGCAGTCCCTCTCAGGCTGTTCCCCGCCCCACACTCCCACCCAGTCTGCACCAGGAGGAAAAGGTCTGGCAGGGGCTACCCACCCACTCAGGCAGACCCAGCTGCAGTCCCCAGCCAGGTTTCTACCCCCACCCCCTTGTCAGCCAGCTCTCACTGCTCCCTCTAGAGAGCAGAGGGGCAGGGCCATCCCTGCTTTCTGGAACAGACAGCACAGCACAGCCCGGGCTGAAAAGCATGCTGGGATGCTGGGGGACTCTGATTTAACTCAAACTAGGATCACTGTATGGAGATTCAAAACTATTCTACACCCTCTATTATGAGGAAACATTACAATAGGAACTGCTCTGTGTATCTGATATGATAATGGAGATTTTCATACCTTAGTTTTTCTACAGTAAAATACTGTGATCCCTGCAATTCATCCATCCCACTTATATACCGTGTCCCTAGTACAAGGTTTACTAAATGGATAAAAGATCAGAGAATCAACTGGATCAAGAGTGTACTTGCCAAAAAAATATGAAAGAATGGGAGGCCAAGACACTTCGAGAAGTTATTTTGCTTGAAAAGAAGTGTTTGGTCCTCTTTTGGACAGGTGTTGGAGAGAAACATTGCACTTACTTGGAGTACTCAACTGAAACAAAAGCTTCCTTGGCACTTACTCACTGGATATGGTCTGTAGGAGCTGGTTGACCTGGAAGAAGTGACCAGGTTACACATAATGATTAAGGCAGATGGTTCAGATGCATTTTGCTGAAGTGAAAGACTAAAATCTAATGCAATCTAGTTTTTCAATATGTAAATAAAATGCAGCAATGGGATGGCACCTGTAAACAACCCCAGCCAGGCAACGGCAGACAGTGACACCACCATTCTTCCATCTTCTATCAAGCTCATTGCTGTCCATATGCAGCTGCCTGTAATAATTTGAACTCTTTATCGTGACAGAGTCACTGTGGTGTACTCCATGTGGATGTGTACAAATTCTATACAAGGCTTGTTAAGAAAAAGTAAACCAGGAAACTGTCTGGGTCTGTGTTTCATTTGGTTATTTTTTGTGCTGTATAAGTGATGCTGGTGGTCTTGATATTCATATCTCTCCACAAACACTTGATCAATTCACTTTGAAGCCTTCAAACAGCATCCCCTGCTGGCTAGGTAGCAAGACTTTCCCCAGAGGGATTCATCCCCTGCGAGGAAAGGAGAATCAATCACTTCTGAGGGGTTTGAAGACACAGGCACATTCTCAAAGGGAATAGGCATGTATGGAGTGGGGGAAAATGAAGCAGAGATTGTTGGGAAACAAAGTGATCCCCAAACTTAAGATCGGGGTCTCAGTTAAGATAGCTCAAGGTGTTAGGGATGACAGATCTGCAAATGGGTGATCTGAATATTTATCCTTTGTGCTCTGAATTCCTACTTCTAAGTTTAAACAATACCTTGCTTTAAGGTTCTGGAAGAACTATATATTCAAAATATTAGGAAAATGGGAATGGGCAGGAACATCCTTGTCTAAACACACAGAAAAAGTATGTCTAACCTGCATTTGACTTCCAATGAATGACATCTGCCTACTTTCCAGTGCTTATCTATCCTTACAGCCAGAAAATTCTTCCTAAAGGTATCAACAAATGTATACCTGGAGTGGCTTCAAAAGGGGGAAGCTGCTGCTCAGGAGTTTGTAGCAGCTGTTAGACTGCAACTGTTACATGGGCACAATCCCTTAGCAATACATGTAAGCTGAATAACTCCATTGACCCTGAATGAAGCAGGGTTAAAGTTGGAGCACTACTGCTATACTTGTTCACCTACAGGTTCACCTACATGTAACAGCATAATAGCTACTATGTGATCCAGAGCAGCAGTTCTGCCTAATGTTGAAACCATTACAAGTGTATATTTGTCTACACCCTAATAGCCAACCTAAAATTTCCCTTAGAATCACAAAGAAGTGGAACTGGAAGGGACCTTGGGAGGTCACGTGGTTCAACCCCCTGCCTGAGGCAGGATCATCCCTAGCCAAACCATGCTATACAAATCCTTGTCTAGCCTATTAGTAAAACTATGCAGTCAGTCCTGATACACAACCACAAGGCTTAACGCCCTAACATGCCACAAGTATAGCAGGGGGGCAACAGCAGCTAGCGTCCTGCTGTGACAAAGTGTTAAAATACGCTCGAATGATCCAAAGAACAGGGTCATGCCCCCTGCTACAGAAGAAGGCAGAAAACCTTTACACTTTATACCAATCTGACCATGGGGTAAAATGCCTTTCTGACTCCAAATATGGCAATTGGTCTGACCCTGAGCAGAAAGGCAAGACCCTCTAACTGGGAACTTCCAGGTATTAGTTCCAGCAGAAGCATTGGCACTCTCCAGTCAAAATCCCCAGCCTTGGCTGCAGCCAAAACCCAATGCTTCTGAGGAAGGCCAAAAAAACAACACCCCCCCACCAAAACAAAGCACCCTGATTTGTAGCAACAGAAGGGGAAAAAAAATCCTTCCTAGCCATATGTGGCAACCAGCAAAGCCCAGAATCATGGGAAATGCCCATAGCAGAGCCCATGCATAGCTACTCCTGGATCACCCCTGACCAATGCTTGTCCAACCTCTTCTTGAAGACCTCCAATGATGGAAATGCCTCCGTTTCCCTAGACTGCCTCATTTCTAACAGCGAAAGAAGTTTTTTTTCTTATATCCAATCTAAACCTACTTAAATCCAAACTAAAAGAGCACAAACAGGGCCACCTATGACCCTTTTTAGAAGGGATCTTATGTATGTTACCACATCATATAATTTGCCTTGCGTGTATGTAAACAAACAATAATTCTAGTATCTTGGATGCATTTTGTATGATTAGGAACAATCTAATTAGATGAAACACATGATAGAGCGTATGATGTGGCAAGTCTTCATGTGATCTTAAAGGATGAAGCAGCAGAGAATCATGTTAGATTTTGGCTTAGATAAGTGATTCTCAACCTTTTTAGACTGAAAGCACTGCCCAATACGCTCAACACACCCTACAGAAAATGCCAGCTCTTTGTTTTCACTTGTTTTTTGACTACAGAAAAATAATGGAGCAATTTTTTGGTTTCATGGTTTCTCTTGTAAATTATGTTTGCACATTTAACAGTGCTAACATGGGTGTGGCACCCACAATACCCTTGAAGGCTCCCCGATTGAGAATCAGTAGCTTAGATAGTATTTCCTGAGACTGCTGAACGCACCTCTTAAAAATGAACAGGAGTGCAGGTCCAGAAAATAAGAGCTATATATACTGTTTAACTATTACATCTATTTTCCAATCACAACTGTAACAATTAGCAGTTTTGGAGCGCACACTGCTGGAAAAAAAATATAACCGTGTCTTTCATCTATCGTACAGTACCTAAAGACTAAGCTAAATATAAGCTATATCTTTCCTGTTTAGAGCTTTGTCTTTGGTAAAAAGGACGAATAATAGTCAAATCAAACTCAAAAAACATTTTCATGGAATGCTGGCAGTATAAACCATGTACTTTCTGCTTTTGCTTTTTTTCCCCAATATTTTGAGTTGCTTCATTTGGCAGTAAAAAAAATTACTGTGTTTAAAGTCATGTGAGGTACAATTCTAAGAATGTGATCATCCTCCTTCACAGAGCAAACTGAAGACACAGTAGCCAGGCAACACTTCTTATTAGTTTGCACAGTGTTAAACCATTAAAGGTTGCTACTCTTGGTTATACTGCTAGGCAGAAGGCAGGGTAGAGGTGCATCTCATAGACCAGGGGTGTTAAAGATCTGGCAAACAGCATCTCATCTTCTGGCTCTGTCTCAAACTGACCCACTTGCAGCATGCACCAGACTGGCCCCGCTCCAGCCAGACGGGTTCAGGCTGTGCACCACATACTGAATCCAGAACCTGTGACACCTGCAGAGACTGGTCCAAGATGCACACAGCACCTGCTCTGCCCGGTCTGCAACATACAGCAAAGCTCCAGGCCAGATGGAGTGGGTGCTGGATCTGGCATGCTGTCTTAATTTCCTTCCTCTTACCAGATATAATTTTGGTAAACAACAATCTGAACTGAAAGTGAAAAAAAATCAAACGAGAATTAGAGTGAGACAATCCTGCTGCTACACTTGATACTTTTTTATTGACCTAATCAACTGCAAGATCATACCTAGTTTTCTGTCCACTAACACTTTCCAGCATTACAGGCTTCTCATTATTGCCGAATGCCAGTAATGTAGATTTCTTCTCAGCCTTTAGATTGCATCTGACAGTTAAACATAATTGTACATTTATTATAATTCTTTAGCTAGCTTTCTATTAGATAGCCAGTATAACATTTCATTAACTTGCAGTTTGTCTACTTCCAGATCATAATTCTGGTGTTATTGAACATATATTAAACACCCATATTCAGCTGTTTCCTTCAAATGAGGGAGACAGAAGACCATAAAAAATAGCATTGTTAGTATTCAATATTCTTAACAGTGTCCCTGTCTAACTCCCTTTAAAATAATTGTGTAACACTTTTTGAGTTACTATATCAAATGTTTCTGTTAAAAAAACCCTATCTGTCCATGGAATTTCCTTAAATTATTTTGTAATAGTCAATAAAAGCAATTAAATTTGCCTCATAGGATGTATTTTCTCCTGCCCTTTTGAGTATCCTGAGTGCTCCATAACTTACCGATGTAATTGTCAGTGGTACAATACATATATTAGCTAAATCTCTTTTTACCCTAGGAGACAAGTTGTCTGCACTCATTAGTTTGCATACAGTATGTTCACATTTCACAAACAGTCCCTTACTTGATAGGCATTTATTGACAAAAAGACATCTTCATTACTTTTCAACTGTTCATTCAGTTCAACAATTTATTTTAAATTTATCTCAGCCATTTCAGTCATCAATCTTATCTCACCAGTCCTTTATTAATAGAAGTCTTGCATTTTCT
>NW_005843299.1:102332-116820 GCF_000455745.1 Alligator sinensis
AAAAGCCTTTATTTCCCTTATGCTTTTGGCTACTGTCAGATATTGCATTTGGTGCCCGTATCTTTACTCCATAAGCTATAACTTGTTCTTCACCCCTGATTTTTCAGCAAAATTTCAGCTTGAAACAAAGCTACATTCCTAGTAATAATTTTTTCTTGTTATTTCTAAACCTCTTATTTCCTCTCCCTCACTGGCTGTTCATAGTTGAAGCCTCAGATCACTGTTACTAACATCTGGTTGAATAAGGCTAGAGAAAATGTCATTTGCTGCATGCTTAGACCTGTTCCTTAGCTTGTGGAGTAATGGATTGCCTTTGAATGACAAGTCTTTCTGGGGTACAGCCAACCCATAGCTGCCAATGTCAGAGAACTAAACCGCGATCTCTCACAAAGCAAACTTCAAAAGATTCTTAAAATCAGTTGTTTGTACCACACCACAGGAATTTCGGTGACTCATAAATTCTGTTATTTCAAAGAAAGGGAAATACTTGAAAACATCACATGGAGTCAAACTATGGCTTGAGTCCTTTAGACCAGGGGTTGGCAACATTTTTGGGCAGAGTGCCAAAAACACCCACAACCTCAATATGTAAAATGTTGGTGTGCTAGGAGGGGATGGTGGGGGAGCCACGAGGGACCTGATTCTTGAGACAGTACAGCCCTGGCCCCTTCCCTGCTGTCCACCCCAAGGCATGCATGCCATGCAAAATGCCTGTGTGCCACATAGGTGGTGGAAGGCCAAGCTAATGGGGCTTAGCCACCCCAAACACAGCTCCAGTCACACCATTACCATGCCCTGCCGTTGCAGCACCACACCCAGTTCCCCCACTGTGTGCTCCTCCCCTGTATACAGCAATAGCATGCAATGGCCCCGCTACCGCCATGCAGGAGGGAGAGGTGGGGGGTCAGGCGTTGCATTCCACAGTGCCCTGCACTTCCCCTAGCCCCTCTATTTCACTCATGCCAGGGGTTGCCTGCCTGCTTTAGACTCTTTACTTTCATACAGTCTTCTGCAGACAATCATGACATTTAAATCTCATTTGTCACATTTAGCTTTAATAAAAGATAAACATGATAAATGAGATGTGTAAGTGACAATGTGACAGTTATTTTTACATTCCAAACCAAAACTATGACTTTCTGGATGGCAAACAAAGCCAAAGAGGCAATTGCTCATGGGATCCAGGTTGTAGCCGTACTGGTCTAGAGGAAAAAGCAATCAGGGCTCAAGGTAGAGGTGATATCTTTTATTAGACCTAGACTTTTGCAAAAAAATTCTTTAATTGCAAACTTCCAGGCACAAATACTCTTCATCAGGCATCCGAGAAAAGATTTTAGAAGTTCTCCTAAGTAAAAATGGAAGTTCATATTTTATAGGATTCACAGGAGGAAGCAACTTTGACCACCTGAAACCTGAGATACTGCTCCTGCCTTGCTTCAAGGTAATTTACATCATCCCAGAGCCTCACAAGAGAGCTGAGAGACTCCTTACCAGCTAAGAACTGCTTACTCTGAGGAGTATTCCATCTATTGACTCCTCTGCAAAATCCTATGAAATATGAACTTTTATTTCTACCCAGGAGAACTTTTCCAATCTTTTCTCTGATGCCTGATGAAGGGTGCTTGTGCCTGAAAGCTTGTAATTAAAAGACTTTTTGCAAAAATTTAGTTGGTAGAGGTGATATTTTTTTTATTAGACCATGAGCCCTGATTGGCCAAAGGAAGAATTCTAGTTCTTAGAAAAAGTTTCTTGCTCCCCCCCGCAATCTGTGCAGATTGACAGTTATTTTTGAAATCCTGTTCTGCTTTTTACTATACACCTGCTTAATTGAGGTAGAACAAAGACTAGATTTTCCAGTGGGGAAACATTTTCAACAGTGTAGGTGTTCTGACTTAAATAATTAGCAGTCTTTTAGCAAGCCCACTGTAGCCCTAATCCAGTGGTCCATCATGGAGCCTCTGACAGTTGATCTCAGTCTGTCAGAGGCTCCACAAATGGGAGCAGCAGGATGCACGTGGCTGGGCTGGGTGAATGGGATCAGAGCCTAGGCAGTTTGTCTGGTAAGCGGGCGGCAGAGGTGGTAGATCCTAGGATGCCCTTTACTTACAAAAAGTGATCTTCACCATAAAAAAGTTGAAGAGACCACTGCCCTAATGCCTACCAATTTTTAGTTTTCCTTCTCTCTCCCCTTCATAGCAACCTCATTCAGGCCTTCACCGTGTCACAACCCAAGGGTGTGATTTTGTTTGTGCGCGCTTTGGCACTGCTAAATTTCCCGCTACTAGGAGCTTTCTTTGCAGGGTGCATTTCTTAGTTGCAAAGAGAAGTGCACAGTGCAAAGGAGTTCCCGCCATTCACATGCAAATTTGTGTCCCACTATTGGCCAGCTCTAAATTATTCCTACGTGGCGGCTAGCGATTGGCTTGCTAGCCGTGTAAGAGGCTTGAGGGGTTTCCGCCCAAGTGGAGTCCTCCACTCCACAACCATCTGGAGGAGGAGAACTTCACGTCTCGTGAAGATCTCTAAGCACTGCAGAGCCTATTGGACCCAGCGTGTATCTCAAGAAGGCTATAGGGGTCTGATCAACCTCTGGCCTCTCCTTGTCGCCGAATGATCCCTCGACGAACCCCTTCCCTGCACGCAAGTTCCATGGAGCCTAGCAAACTTCGTGTGAGTGTATCCAGAGCTCTCTGCTTCAAGTTGTTTTCTTCGGTTGACACGACGGGCTCGCATGTTTAGAGCCTTCAACCGGATTGGGCTAGAGGTTCGCGTGGAAGGAACTCTTGTCCGCCTCTCTTCTTTTCTGTCTGTAACCGCAACCCAAGCAAGTTTTCCTGCCTGCACCGCGACCATCTTCGGTGTAAGTAAAATAATCTTTAATCAACTGCTAAGCGTCCGTGCCTAATTCTAGCACGCCGGCCTGCATTCCCCGACCCGACAGGTCCGGGCTGCTGGCCACAGCCCGCTGCAAAAGCCCCCGAGGGCCTCGGACTGCTCCCAGCCCGCACACACCTGTTACTAGTTAAGGTGGAATGCCAACTTTTAGTCTGTTCCCTCCCTCCCAATATTGTTTGAGTTGCTTACACATTCCATTTAGGATGATGTGTAGCATCAGATCAATGGTAATATATTGTTTCTGTAAATAGAAGTTGATCAAAGGCATGTCAATAATTTGAGGTAGTTGCTGGGAAATGTTCCTTTTACTGTGTACTCCAAATAGAATTATTTTTCTTAACCCTTTAATTTTTTTATTAGCCCTCAAGAAAGTTAAAACACACCAAACTTGATTTTTCAAAGGTCACCATTATAAGAAAAATTCCTATATGTCATGCTCATGTTGGCATTTTAGTCATGCACCTTAGACTTTTCTACTTAGGTTCTCAGTGTCCTAGAACTGTTTAGAAAAAGGAAGTACAAGCAAAAACAATTTTTGTGAGAAGCTGTTGGCTTCTTAAGCATAAAAGTTCTTAAAAACAGCTTAGCAGTAGCCTACTGAGACACCCTAAAAGGGGCTAAAGGTCTTAGACAGTTCTGCACTTAAATTCAATGCTAAGCTGCTACAAGCTTTAAGTAGCACAGCAGCAACATTGAGGTTACAGAAGCTTAAATCTCTTGAAGTGGCCTATATGTAAAGCAGTTCAACTCAGTAAAAGGTGGCTTATGTATTTACCAGATGCAGCCTATTTTAGTTTCTACTTAAAGGATTATTTGATCATTGGTAAAATGACAAAGCATTAGGATATGAAGTGAAGAAAAAGGCATTCAATTGAAAGAACAGATGCCTTCAAAATTACAATCAGAATTTAGAATAGAATAAATAGCCAGATTAATCTTAAACATACCGTTGGGATTTCAATGACCACAGCTAATTGGAATCTCATTTTTAGGACTCACCCCAAAATACAGACATCTTCATTAGTGTTTCCTATCATACTAAGAGAAGTGCTTTAACACCGAATGGAGAAATATCAACTCCTACAGCTTTTTATTATTTTCCTGTCGATCTCTCATCTACGAATGTTATGGTTACAGTCTATATTTGTATGAATTCAGGTATTTATGAAATCTTTTAGCATGACACTGTTGCCATTTTTGGGGGGTTCATGGTTACTTAAATAACGTTTGACAAGAGCGAAGCTTAGCAAGGTCTGCAAAGGTGAATATTTTAGAACTACAAAAGCGTAACAGATAAACAAACAGGTTTAAACATTATTGTCTGCTATGTGCCTTGGTAGCTTCGAGGATACTTTAAAACAAATTATCAGCGAAACAATTCAGTTTTCTCATGTTTTCTGATACCTAGGGTTTATCCGTATCTACTGGCTTTTAAGTTTTAAGTCTATGAACAGAACACTGGACAAAGAAAAATAAAAAGCTTAGGACACACGAGCCATTGATGTTATGTTTATTCTGTCTGGGTAATAAAAGAGAAATAGTATACTGCTATTTTTTAAGGAAAACAATGTGCCTTTCTTTAAGCAGTTATACCTAAACCAAGAATGTAGATTCCAGTAAAAGTTAAGTCAACTCATTCCAAAACAAAACAAGGAACACTGAAACATAGTTGCGATTCTACATGCTAAAACAACTTACAGGGGACATTTAAATTCACATGAAAGCATTTCAATTCAGTGCCAAACATCAATATTTAGAATTGCTTAAGGAAAATGTCAGCTTTTTACGATTATAATCATTCTGTAAAGTTGGTCCTTTATTTCAAGATTTGCCAACTGGATATGTGGATGTCAAATGGTTAAAAGCTCTGTTGGGGGTGGCTTAAGAGGAATCTTTCCCAGTGTAAACTTCTTTGCTTCAAACTGCTTTAACTCTTCAGCTGATAGATCAGTCTTTGATGTAAATAATTTTTCTGAGGTACCGCTGCTTGTGATGACAGAAGGTGCTGATGTAACACTATGTCCAAAGGCACTGAAAGATTGTCCAAATAAAGTGTTACCCGTGTCTGAGGTACGAGCAGCTACAGCTGTATTAACAGCTCCAAAGGATGGAACTGAGGTCGTGCTAGAGGAGTTTACAGTAGAGGAACTGCCAAATCCTGAAAATCCAGACGTTCCAAAACCACCAGTAGTTTCAGGGGGGTTTCTAAATGAAAAAGAAGCTGCAGATATAGTTGGCTGGCTGCCAAAGGCAACAGAATATGGTGTACTAGAAGATGATGTCACACCAAATGCTGAAGGACCCTGAACTGTAGAAGGGCTCCCAAATGCTGGAGTGCTTCCAGATGATGCACTAACAGAATTCGACTTAAAGGAGAAATTGTTAGGACTGCTAATGCTGCTGCTTTGTATGGTAAAGTCTGAAATTATAAAAACACAAGGGTAAACTTTTAGAACAGACATGACATTAGAGCACTACTTTATTGAAATATTGGAAAAAAACAGAAGCCAAGATTTAATAGCATTAATTCTTAACACAAAACACTTACTTGATGACCCAAAGCTTGATGTTTGCTGTCCACCAAATCCAAATGAAGGCAGTGGCGCACTAACCACATTCTTCAATTCAGATAACTTAAAGAAAATGTGGGAAAAGCAGGAAATGCATGAAATTAAGGGAAACAATAAAAATGGGTAATCAAAACTTTTGATACAGTCAGAAATCCAACTTAAAAAAAAATGGCAGTTGGGGTACTTTAAAGTGCCCCCACTAACGTTTTGAAGTGCGGAGACACTGATGCACAAGATACAGAAGCTGGCTGAAGCCTGACAATTATCATGCTCCAACAGACACAATTAATTGTGTAATTACAGTGTGCTGGCACATCTACAGCTACCCTTGTAGCTCAAATTGATGAAAGTATCTGGTATACAGGTTTCCCTCGCTTTATGCTGTACACGTGTTCCTGGAAAATGCCACAACTTGAATTTGCATAAAGGGAATCCACTTTACAATGTAACAAATAGGGATACCTTCCAAGACTTATACTGTACTGACCCCCAGACACATTTCTACCACTTTTACAAAACAACTTTGGTACTCACCAAAAGCAGGCAGTACACACAAGCACAGGGCACTATCTTAATGGGGATGGCAACTACAGAAACATGCGTCATAGACAATGAGTGAGGAGCACAGATCCACACAGGAGACTATTTTGCTGTGCGTCACTCCCACAATGCACTGCACAAAGCGGCTGACTGCAGGCTTCCACCACACAGATCATATAAGAGTGAATTTACCTCACATATAACAAATTTTTGGTGTAAAAAGGGTCATTGCATAAGAGCAAATTCACACATACAGAACCCATCTAAAGTGAGGGAAACCTGCATCTTTTTATGATCTATATACTGACAACGCTATTTTGTAATTAAAACATCTGCACCATAAAATACAACAAAAGCACAAGTTCTGCAACCTTACTGATCTATAAGTATGTTTACATCTTTCTCATCTAATTTAGTCTTTGCAATATTATTACTACTTTACCAATTTCTCTGATATCCCACCTTGAAAAAACATAATTTTGTTGGGGTTTAAGTACACTATAACCACTCCAACCTCCAGCACAGACAGAACAGACAGCCATCAGCAAATATATAAAGGACATGATCACAATGTTTACATTTTCAAACCCCTCAAGTGGATTACCACTCAAAATGAAATTCCTTGCTTAACCTCACAGCCTCTACTTGTTCACTTAGTTCTCGTTTCTACTTTCAGTTCTGGCATTACTGATTTGATTCTTCTTCTATGAAACGTGTGTTCAGAAAGAGATGTAGGCTGTTCTGACATTGTCCAAGCCATCTTTTCACATATCTGAGCAGTTTCTCTTGACTACACATCAATTCCTCATACTGCATTATGAAAATTCTATAACTGACCTTTTCCTTAATTTTCTATAATTATCTAATATCTACCATTATATTTTAGTAAATAACCAGTTTGAATGGTTGATTCCAGAGAAAGGTGGGAAAAGGATGAGAAGTCCTGTGATTATTTTCCCTCTAAATGTCAGGTGCATGCAGTGAAGCTAGTGCTGCTTTCATACCTAGATCTTTTTCTTTTTGCATGCCCTTTCACCCCAATTATTTACCTTCTGCTCAATATACCCAAAGGATTATTCAAGACTTGCCTTAAAACTACTACCCACCTGTCTCTCCACTGCCACTCAACCAGGCTTTCTGGCACTAAAGCCTTTGCACAAAAATAACACTGACAATAAAAGAAAATATACAGTTCGGTATACGTTATAATAGCACAGAGGCTTTAACCATATCTTCCATTAAAATTGCCACAGCAACTAGAAGTAAATATTTTCAAATCTCAGCCCTAAGTGCAAGAGACTTCCAAAGATGTTTAAAATGTTTAGTTAAGTAATATTTGATGAAATCTTCAAAAGCAATGATGGGGAATTTAAAGTTAATAGAAAATATATGGCTAAATACCCTGATGAGATCATGTGCACTTCCTGAAGATGGAACTTTGGCCAGATCTCTAAGATCAGAAGCACAGAATAAACTAATAAGTTTTTTCATAGCACACCATCTCTCTGAATTGGCCCATTAACAATCATTGTGGAAGCAACTAATTTTGGCATGTATGGAACATTTTGATGTGATAAGTCTAATGAAACTTGAATCCAAGTGAAATGTTCCATTAAGATTAAGAAAAAGAAGCATCCTACACAAATATTTTACTTTTCAATAGCACTTACCAATGCTGATTTGGTTGATGCATTTAGTGTCTTCAGCTCAAGCAATCTATTTCTCCATTGGCTTATGAACTGCTGGACTGAATTTATCTAAAAAAGAGCAGAAAGAAAAATGTGAGGTCTGTGCCAATGATGCAAACAATATCAAATAACCTTAAAATTAAACTCACAATGGATTTCTCAAATTACATGAAAGAATACAGCCATTAGACAGACCTGGAGAGAGAAAACAACTCCCTTTCCAAAACCCCTCATATTACACAAGTGAGGATGCAATATACTGATAAGAAACTCAGTATTCTCAAACCAAACGTATATAGTATGTAACAAAAGAAAATACTCATTTTTTCATATGCAACTTCTTACCACTATCTGGACTAGGCATAAAAAAAAGTCATTAGAAATTAATGCCAAGCTTCAAATCTAGAAATAAAACTTGGGTTTTATGTATATGTGCTGAACAACTAGCTTAAAGCACCATGAATTCAGTTAATTTCTCCTGTTCTTGCAAAAACATCCATTCCCTAGGCAGGAAAATTTAGTTGCATCACTCCATAAGTCTCTTTTGAAAAGACTTGATTTCACTAATAAAATCAATTCCCTCAATGCACTGAAATAACTACTACATGTCCGTATAGAAAAATCATGTCTTAACGAAAAAAATAATGCGTAGCGATTTTCCAATTTCTTTTCTAATGCTTTAAGCACAACTACTGAGGATTTGGGTATGCAGCAAGAAGCAACATTTATAAACAAATATGAACATACCTAATTTTATTCAAGTATCTATATACTGAAAAGAACTACCTTTAGTAACTAACAGAAGAAAAATTATATGATATGCAGGAAGCCTGTGAGACTGAATGCTTAATCTTTGGGTAAATAGATTTTATACCCATTCAAAAGATCTCAATATTACACATATTTCAAACACATCAATAATTCTGTTGTCCCTGGTCACACACTGGAAAAATATATTGTCCGATATCAGTTCTTATAAAAGACAGACAAGGGAGTTCAAGAATTCAAAACTTTGTTTTCAATCTTGAATTCACAACAGGTTTTTGTTTTTTTAAAAAAAAAAAATTCTGGTGTGTTAGGCAGTCTTCAGTCCTCACACAATAAACTGTAACATGCCACACATTCCGGCAATTTATTGCATCAAAAAAATGGCAAATCAGCCACAAAAAAGTCCCATATCCACAAAGGTGTTTCATTGAGATGTGGAACATCTTTACAGCTAGTTTGTATTGCTTTCTAATTTGAACATGTGGCATGCAGCCTGGCATCAGTCCGCACAGCATGACTTTAAATGTTCCCACACGTGGGGAATCTACTGGGCAGAGGGGAGCTGGGGATTGGGGAGCTCCCCAGGGCATAAGTGCTGTAGATCAGGGAGGTCCTTGGAATTTGGTATACCAGTCAAATGACCATCACTTAAAAAAATTAAAGGGACCATCTCTCTGGAGTATCTATGTTACATCAGAAACCTGCCATATTTTTTAAAAGGCTTACGTAATTCTGAACATTACTGTTTGCTCTACAGTTATAGTACTCAAGATGCAATTCTTCTGGTGAGAAGTCTGGAAAACCTGCAGGAAGAGAAACAAAATCTTCAAACAAAAATATATACTGCTTCCAATGAATCTGTATGAAGCTATAGGCAAGAGGCCTTACTGCAGGGGTCAACAATGTTTTTGGGCAGAATGTCTAAAACACCTGCAATCTCGATTTGTAAGATGTTGGTATGCCAGAGGTGGACAGTGGGGGAGCCGTGAGGGGCTCAATCCTTGTTGTGGCAATGAAGCCCTGGCCCCTTCCCTGCTCTCTGCCTTGAGGTGTGCAGGCACATGCTGCCAGCAATGAGCTGGGCCAGGGCTCCTCAGACCCCAGTGCAGCTCCCAGCTGCTTGCCAGTCAGCTCAGGCTCTGGGCAGGCTCCTGCCACCAAGCTCAGGCTACTCGTGGCAGAGAGGCTGCAAGGAGCTGCACTGGAGTCTGTAGAGCCTTGGCCCACTTCACTGCTGGTGGCAGGTACATGTGCGTCTTAAGGCTGATGAGGGGTAGAGGGCACTGGACTCCCCTGCTGTCTGCCCCGACGTGTGCGTGGCAAGCAAGATGCCTTTGTGCGCCACACTGGCAAGTGTGGTAGGAGTTACCCTGCCTTAGTGCATCATCTACACTGGCAATTTAAAAATATAATTGTATTTTTAAAAAGGTACAAAATTCATACAAACTCAAAATGGCATACGCAAAAAATAGGTTAGGAAGAAACAATAATGTTGCACCAGACAGCTAAGCTAACCTATTTAACAATTGCTTTGCCTCCATTTTTCTGACCCCCGTAGGTCCCAGGGGAAGCGCACCCAGGCCTAGGGTCAGTGAGGACCTAGTCAGGGAACTTCTGGAGGGACTGAACATATTTAAATCAGCAGGTCCTGACTATCTCCACCCCAGAGTGCTGAGGGAATTAGCAGAGGTCATAGTGGGACCCCTGGCACAGCTTTACAAGCACTCATGGTGCTCTGGTGTGGTGCCAGAGGACTGGAAAAGGGCCAATGTGGTTCCCATTTTCAAAAAAGGGAGGAAGGAGGAACCAGGAAACTACAGGCCAGTCAGTCTTACCTCGGTCCTGGGTAAGCTTTTTGAGAGCTATCCTGGCGCAAGTCCACGAGGGGCCAGCAGGGGAGATTATGTTTAGGGGCAACCAACACGGGTTCATTAGAGGCAGGTCCTGTCAGACCAACCTGGTGGCCTTCTATGAACAGGTCACAAAATCCTTAGACGCAGGTGTAGCAGTGGACATAGTTTTTCTGGACATTAGGAAGGCCTTCAACACCATCTCTCACCCCATTCTCATTAAAAAACTAGGGGATTGTGGCGTCGACACCTACACAGTCAAATGGGTCGCTAACTGGCTGGAGGGCCACACCCAGCGGGTGGTGGTGGATGGGTCATTTTTGACCTGGAGGGATGTGGGCAATGGGGTTCCGCAGGGCTCAGTCCTTGGGCCTGCACTGTTCAATGTCTTCATCAGCAACTTGGATGGGGGGGCGGGCCAGTAAAAAGCACCCTGTTCAAATTTGCAGACTACACTAAGATGTGGGGAGAAGTGGGCATGCTAGAAGGGAGGAATAGGCTACAATCGGACCTGGACAGGTTACAAGGGTGGGCGGATGAGAACAGGATGGGTTTCTACACTGACAAGTGCAAGGTACTGCACCTGGGGAGGAAGAACCAGCAGCATACCTACAGGCTGGGGAACTCCCTTCTCGTCAGTGCAGAGGCAGAAAAGGATCTTGGAGTCATTATTGATGCCAAAATGAACATGGGCCAACTGTGGGGAAGCGGTCAGGAAGGCCAACCGTACCTTGTCATGCATCCACAGATGCATCTCAAGCAGGTCCAAGGAGGTGATCCTCCCCCTCTATGTGGCACTGGTCAGACCGCAGTTGGGAGTACTGCGCCCAGTTCAGGGCGCCGCACTTCAGGAGGGATGTGGACAACATGGAGAGGGTTCAAAGGAGGGCTACCTGCATGATCAGGAGTCAGCAGGGCAGGCCCTACAAGGAAAGGCTAAGGGACCTGAACCTGTTCAGCCTCCACAAGAGAAGGCCGTTTACAAACTGGTCAGTGGGGAGCAGGCATTGGGGGAGTCTCTGTTCCCCCGAGCACTACCAGGAGTGACAAGAAATAACGGTCACAAGCTGGCAGAGGGTAGATTTAAGCTAGATATCAGGAGGCGCTACTTCACTGTCAGGGCAGCTAGGATCTGGAACCAACTTCCAAGGGAAGTGGTGCTGGCTCCTACCCTGGGGATCTTTAAGAGGAGGCTGGATGAACACCTCGCCAGGGTCGTTTGACCCCAGTACTCTTTCCTGCCATGGCAGGGGGTTGAACTTGATGATCTGCTCAGGTCCCTTCCAACCCTACCAACTATGTAATCTATGTAATAAGAGAGTGCGGTAATAAGCTGTGCTTTGATGCTCAAAAGTCTTACATGTTACTGACTTTGGGAAGCACCACTGAAGTACAAGTGTCTGAGTTATACAACCAGATGTAAGCTTGAAGCAAGAGCTCTTTAGTGGAAGGGCTTTGTCTCACGCATTTCTATAATGCAATTGGCTCTCTTTTGGCCTTAAAAGAACACTGCCTTTCTTGGTAATAACATTGCATGCTGGCACTAGAACATTACTACCTGAGATATTAGGCTTTTCTTTCATAGGTGCATAACAGGAGAACATCCATTGTCCTGATGATTCCCAAATTTCCATGTCTTTGATTATGCCTTCTCTAAGACAGAAGAGAGACCAAAACAAATTAATAAAACCAAATAAATTATTTTGTTAAAAGCAAGACAAATTCAGGCCACACATTTTGAGGTGAGTTTAACAGTGCCAGAACTTGAGCCTTTGTGAACAACTGTAATAGCTTACTAAACTATAGGGCACAGGTGGCCAACCTGCAGCATGACTACCACAAGTGGTACGGGCAGTCTTCTGTGTGTGACATAGAACAGATCAGGCAGCACCGCGGCAGGTAGGGCAGGAAAGCAGAAAGTAGAGTACAAGCTTGGGCAGGGAGCACAGAATAGAGAACAAAAAGCAGAGCAGCATACCAGGCAGAACAGGGGGTCCAAGTGGCACCTGGAAAAGAGCGCAGGGCTAATTTGTACCATGCCTGCCAAAAAAGGTTGACTGCTATAAGAAATGCAGTACTACAGGGGTCAGTAACCCCAGGCATTTGAGGCCTGGGACCATGTGGCTGCACCACGCTGGAAACTCAGGTAAGGGGGTGGAGGGCAGGGAAGGAGCTCAGGGAAAAGCTGCCCCTCCCCAGCCCTGTGGCCAGCGCTCCCTGCTGCAGCCACTCACAGCCCACATGGGGCTGTCCTGAGCAGGCACAGGCAGCCCCACATGGGCTGCAAGTGGGGGGCACAGGGCAGGGCTGCTTTTCCCATGCTCAGCACCAGCTTGTAACATGCCTCCACTGCCAGCCTGGGCCCCGCGCCGGCTCTGGGCTCACCCATTGGGGCTGTGCCGCAGCAGCGACAGCTGCAGCCCGCTCGCTTGTTGTGCCAGGCAGTGTTTGCTGCTGCCTGCCCGGAGCTCGCGCACTGGGCAGCCCAGAGGCAGCAGTGGCAAACACTGCCTGGTGTGGCAACCGGCGGGGGACTGCAGCTGCTGCTGCCATGCGCAGCCCCGATGGGTGAGCCCAGAGCCTGCATGGGACCTAGGCTGGCAGCAGGGGCAGGTTACAAGCTAGTGCTGAGTGCAGGAAAAGCAGGCCCTTGCCCGCCCCGTGACCAGCACCCTGTGCTGCAGCTGTTCACAGCCCATGTGGAGCTGCCTGTGCCTGCTCAGGACAGCTCTGCATGGGCTGTGAGCGGCTGCAGTAGTGAACACTGGCCATGGGGTGGGGGAGGAGCTGCTTTTCCCCATGCTCAGCACCAGCTCCTTCCCTGCCCTGGAGCAAAAGGGGTCAGGGCTGCACGCTGCCCCCCGCCTGTATCACAGGGCTGGGGGGGCAGCAGAAATGAACAGGTGCACAGGGCCCACACTGGTGTCCTGGGGCCAGTGCCAGCAGGGCCCAGAGCAGGACAGCAGGAGTACAGGGGTCCTAGCTGGCAAGGGCCCCATGAAGCTGGATCAGCTCCCCACTCTCCATGCTGGTGCAGCCCAGCCCAGCTCCATACACCCTGCCAACCTGCACCCCACTCTGGGCCCCACCAGCACTGGCCCTGAGACATTGGTCCCAAGATGGTGACCAGAGACTGGGGCTACCCATGCTGCCCTCAACAGCTTGCCAAAATTGGGTAAGCAGCCCTCCGCCCGACGTAACTGCCTGCCCCTGGGGTAGCTGCTGCCAGTCGGGAGCCCGGGCTGCTCCCAGCAGGCAGCTGGGAGGCTGCAAGCCCTGCTGGGAGCAGCGCAGGCACCATGGCTATCAGCAGCTACCCAGAGCAGGGGCCAGCTGTAGCCAGGAGGCTACAAACAGCTGCTGCCTCCCCAGCCCCAATGGGCAAAGTGCCAGCACCTGTTGCCTTTGTGGAGTGGGGCTGCAAGGCAGCAGCTATTCGTAGCCTCCCAGCTGCAGCCAGCCCCAGCTCTAGATAGCTGCTGATAGCCATGGAACCCAGGCTGCTCCCATGGAAGTCCTGCTGCAGACAGCCCAGGCTCTATGGCCGTCAGCAGCTACCCAGAACCTGGGCCAGCTGTAAACATCTGCTGCCTCTCCACCCTGCCAGCCCACCTCCCAGCCCCAGCCCTGGGGAGGCAACACATACCAGCAATGCTCCCCGCTGTGCTGCGCTCTCCGCTTCTGCAAAGCAGCATTGGAACCCGGCAGGGCAGTGTGGGGCACAGAAAGCTGCCTGCCACACTGCCAGGGGCAGCAGTGAGGGGCACAGCCCCCACACTACTCCCGTGCACAGAGGGGAAGTGTGACATGGCAGTGGGGAGCAGGCAGCTTTCTGCACCCCGTGCTGTGTCCTGCCACGCCAGGTTCAAATGCTGCTTTGCAGAAACGGCGAGGGCAGCACAGCAGGGAGCACTGGCAGTATATGCTGCCTCCCCCGAGCTGGGTCTGGGGTGGAGAGGCAACAAGTGTTTGCAGCTGGCCCAGGTTCTGGGTAGCTGCTGTTAGCCACGGAGCCCAGGCTGGAGGGCAGCAGAGCTGGGGGGCACGGGGCAAGAAGGGCATCCTGCCATGTACCCCCTGCTCTCATTTTGTTTTCTTGGCATGCCAGCACTCCAGCACCTTCCAAGGTAGGCATTGTGGGGGTTTCAGCACTCTGGCCAGAAAACGCTGCCTATTC
>NW_005843299.1:116851-117827 GCF_000455745.1 Alligator sinensis
CTGCTGTACTATGAACCAAGCATGATCAGCAGACCCAAACACACCTGCATTACTCCTTGGAGGGCTGCAAATTGTAACACTACCACTGAGAACTTGAAAATGAAAAAAACGACAGTAAAACAAGCTAATGCATACATACAGACACAGCCAGTAAAATGGTCTCAAATAAGTTGAGAGAGAACCTTAGATACTGTGGAAGCATATAAATGGTTTTTGCAGAAACACAAATAAATGAAAAAGTACTGTAAATAAAAGACAAAAATCACTGAGAAGTCAAACGGGACAGGCAGTGATGCATGCACCGCAGAACTGCATGTAGCTCTTCCAGTACTTTCAAGTTAGTTTTGTTGCAAGACTGGAGGCACCTGAACTCCTCAGCCTCTGGGCCCGACCTGCCTGCATTTGGAGAGTATCTGAAGGCCCAGACTGATGGGTCTCAGACACTTTCCCACGGCAGAGCCAGGCCAGCACAGCCCTGGCCACTGAGCTTGGCTCAGCTGAATTTTGGAACTTGACTACCGCCCAAATGAATACAGAATCAATTTTGCCTCAACTAATAATGTTTGCCTCACGATTACCCTGAAGCCGGGGGCAATCGTGAGGCAAACTTATTCATCATTGTTATTATTATTATCGTCATTCTTGAAGAATGAATCGCTTCCAGATTCAGTCGGGCAATAGTCCCCCCCCCCGCCGCGCAGCCCCGGACTCACAGCAGCTTCTCCTCATCCTCTCTGCCTGCGTCGCCAGCGCTGAGCGCCGAGAAGCGGTTCTGAGGGAGCTGCGAGCTCCTACCACCGCCGCCGCTACCCCCCCCGCCGCGGCGGGAGGCCCCGAAGCCGGAGGCGGGGGCGAAGGGTGGCCTGGCCGGCTCCCTGCCGCCCCAGGCCAAGGCCCCGAAGTAGCCGGAGGGCTGCAGCACGGCCGCCGCCCGCAGGCCCCAGCGCACTGCAAGAGGAAGCAGCTCGGTCAGCCC
>NW_005843299.1:118207-157461 GCF_000455745.1 Alligator sinensis
CGGACCCCGCGCGCCTGCCTCATCCGCCACAACAGCCGCCTCGGGGAAGGGGGTGCTCTTCTCAGGGCTGCCTGCTGTACGACAGTTATTGTTTTTGCACGACAATGTCACCCCTGTACCACCGAGAACAGTACAAGTGCTAAAAATGTACAATAATTGCTGACAGACAAGATTCTTCGGGTAAATCTGGTATTTTAGACCAACTCAAATAGTTGGAAAAATCCTTCTTAGCAAACTACTGTTTGAGTTGATCTAATGAAAGATACCAGATTTACCCAAAAAGTCTTAGACTAACACAACCTATCCCCCAATAACTGTTGAGGCAGCTACTTGTTGTCATATATGCAAAACGCAAGTCGTTCTTGGGAAGCTGTACTTTGGAGCTTGCCAGCAGCACTTTCTTAGGGCCACTCGCCTCAAAATAAATAAGTGCTTCAACTTGGCTGACCCAGTTCTCTCTCAGGCACTGGGGAGTTAGTGAGCAACATAAAGTAAACAAGACTTGTTTGCATCCTTATTTGCATTTTCCCAGGGTACGATAGTTTTTCAGCAGGTACAATGATTTTGAACTTCCAATACAATTATTTTACATTGAAGACCTGGCAACTCTGGTCCTCCCAGTCCCAGCTCAAACCCAGAGATTGCTACACAAGCCATCAGTTGGGGGGGGGGAGGGGGGCGGTCCTTAGTCCTCCAGTATCCCACAGTGCCCTGCTCTCTCCCCACTCCAACAGGAAGAGAGAACCTTGACACCCTGCTAGGATCCTGCCTGGGAGTCCCCAGGCCTGTCCCAGTAGCAGGGGAAACCCTACCTCTACTCCTGCTTTCTGGCATGGGGCTAGAGTGCTTGGCCACTGGGGAGGGGCAGGGGCGAGGGAATTCCTGCCACCGCTGTAGAGCTAGGGGCCTGGGCTGCAGCATTCCCACAGGGGCAGGGATGAGAAGACCAGTTCTCCCAGTACAGTTGGGGGGGAGGAGAGGCAACCAGTGCATCAGCTAAGTTTGAGGGGGGTAGAAATGTATGCATTTAGTAGCGCTGGCACCACCACAGCACTACTACTGCCCAGGACACAAGGGAGCCTTGGGACATCTCTCAAGTTATCTTCACTGCCTCCGGAAGAAGGGGCCCCTTGTTCTCACTGCAGGCAGATCACCTCCCTCCACCTGGAAAGCACCCCTTTGTAGCTGACCAGCCCCAGGGATGAAACAGGTGTGTGTGTACATCCCCAACCCCCTTTCTCACCATGTTTTCTAGTGCTGCAGCACTGCAGTGGGACACCTGAGTAGGGCCCCGGCAAGCACCACACACGTGCTTAGGATGAGCACTGGCTGACACAATGGTACATCTGCAGGAAAATTTTTTTATTAAAGTTTACTGAGCCACAAGCCTCACTGAGGTATTTGCACCACTTCTGTCAAACTACCAAAGAGCATTGCTGAGACGGAACAAGGTTGTCAGTAGCAGGATTTATCTTCACACAAGTTTTGGGGACGCTGGATGAGCTAAGAATTGTTTTGCATTGTGAATAATGCCCAAATACTGGATACCAATAATTAAGACAATGAACCAGATGCAGCACATTCTAGACTACAACCCAGAATACAGGGTGTGAAAATCCCAAGTAAGGAAAATTAGCAATAGCAACATCTAATAGATGCATTTGAACAAGAGCATCAGTTTTCAAGGTATATAAAATATTGAGGTTCCCTCCCACAACCACCCCACAAATAAGCATGGATGAATCTTCTGGAAAAACTGAGTCATGGGCAGCAGGTCCAACTATACATCCAATGAGGATGAATGAAGTCTATGCATGCTCCGTGACAGTCAAATTCTCTCAACTCCTTTCATTCTTTGTCTTTTAAAATTTCTCAGTAGTTTTCAGAAAAATGTCTTCAATTCCTTGAAAATAAAGTTAGAAAAATGTGCCTCGCTATTTAAAAACAAAGCACCAACTGTATTAAAAAAAATATATCAACCGTCTATACAACCTAGAAATGTAGACTATAATCCAAATCTGTGCAATACTTTAGTGCACACACGGGTTCAACACACTGATGACAAGGAATTTTTCATGGTTCACTTAGTAGTTAAAAGGGCAGAGCAGTTACTAAAGTATTGCACTGCTTTCAATTTCTATTGTATAAGCATCTGGGGGAAAGAAAATTCCAACAGCCTCACAAATTTTCCATGAATGAAGCTGTTATGATTTAAAAAAAAAAAATAGTAGAAAGTCTAGAAAATGTCAGCAAGATTTGGAAACTCAAATTTTACTAATTTCATTTAGAACTTAAGAAGAGCAGCCTCTGGACATTCCCTACCAGAAAGAAAAATCCAGAATCCACAGAAAAGGTACAAGCAAACATACACCAAAATATATATATTTTAAAAAATGTTTTCTTGGCAGCCCAAATAGAAGAGGCCTAAATAATTATCATTTTATAGAGGAGGTGATAAAATGAGGGGTACAGAGACCTTTCACAAACTTAAAGTAATAAGAAAAAACACACTGCTGTTTACAGCAAGTGGGAAAAAGTATTTTTGGTGACTGAGGTCCCTCAGTGTTGACTGAGATCAATAAAAAAAAAAAAGTTAACCAACAAGCCTGAATTATACCGTCTATACCTCTTCAACAAAATTAGAAGAATTCATGTTTACACCATTTTTAAAATGAAATCCTAACTGGAAGAAAGTCAATACAGCAAATTTACCTTCCCCCACTTGAGTTCTTACTAACAGTCTGGTCTCCATAACGTGTATAATTCACTTGCCTGGGAAGACAGATTGGGAACCAATCCCTAATTTCCAACCTGCTAGTACAGTGCAATATTACTAATGCTGTGAATATAATCAAGCAATAAAAATAAAGATTCTCAGTTCTGTGATGTGTCAGGAATCTTTCTGTATAAACCCCCAAAATGCTAAACCGAGCATTTGGTCATTAGCAAGTGTTTCTATAACCCACATGTTGGCCCATCTGATTTTTAAGTTAATACACATTGAAAGTAAAAGATATCTCTCTCTCTCTCTCCACACACACACACACACACACACACACACACACACACACACACACACACACACACAGCGCGAGCGAGAGATCTCTATATATAAATAAAATCTCATTGGAAAGAGGCAGCCATTATACACAGGTGCTCCGCTCTGAATGCTACTTCCACTGGGTATGTCAATCCTAATCCATAATACCTTATCCTCTTTCATGTCTCTCTTTCTTTATTTTTCTTTTTTTTCTGAACAGACTTTATCATACTCTAGCATGGCTGTTGTGCAATATGCATTAGAAATGAAACTGTATGAACAGACTCATATACACTCAGAATCCAAGCTATATTCACTCACCTTTGTGACCTGAAGGACCTCTGTATCCAAGTTGAGATGTACAGTTTAGCTAAAGTTTCATTCTTCCTCCAATACTCTAATTTTTTTTAAAGTAAATTGGATTTATTTCTGACAAGGCCACACGTCTCTTCAAGAGAGCATATTTGCTCTCAGCTAGTTTAGTGGATTCTTGAAATACATCCCATGTTTTCAAACAAACTGTAAAACTGGCATGAGTAAATCCACATTTGATACATACGGTATATACAAATTCAAGGACTGTATAATTTTTTTCAGATTATTCAGTTTAACAAGATGTAATAAAATGCAGAAGCAAAGCACCGATGGCCATCTTTTCCAAGTGAAGAATATCCCAAAATCTCATGAAGGTCTTCAGGTCTCTAAAGTCTCTTCATTTGCTCCACAAGTGTCAACAACACAGATTAAACAACTTGTCACTGGGAAAGCACGGACTTTGGAGTTGGCTACCCATTTGTCTGTTTCGGTGTTATACTCAAGGATGTGCCCTAATCGACCCACGCCCTGGAAGCCAGCCAAGACGTACACTATAGAACCCACAGCAGCACATTTCACTGTTACACCCTTCCATGGCATTGGTGACACCATCTTCCATTCATTCATCTTAATATCATAATATTCCACATTGTCCAGGCCACCTTTAAACGAATCAAACAAACAACAATTAAGAGAGAGCACCAGGAACAGTACCACTTGCATAAAAATCTCACAGCAAATGCCTTTGAGAGATTAAAGAGCTTTCTACTATCAGTTATCTTCTCTCTATAGAGGTGCACCAAGAGTGCATGTGTAGATCATGTTTCTGTTGCTGGAGTTTCAGCTATGTAACTGTTCCTTATTATGAACTGCTATTTAATTCTGCATTAAAGATATGCTCTATACTGAAACTAGGTATGTAAAGTCTTTTTAAAAAGGAAAACGAAGTCGTATTTAAAAGTATGAATAAGCAGACTATAATATGTAGTATAAACACAAAAAACACTTTCTTAAAAGAAGGCCACAACTTTCTGAACTGGGAATAGTTCTTTTTTCTTTTGAAAAGTAAAAAAGTTACATTCACTCATCCATTTTAACTTTTCTATCACAAATAATTTGATTTTATAATACCTCTTAGCCAAAGGTCCAAAAAGCAGTTAAGTCTCCAACATCTTACTATCATTATTTCTTCAATAACTCTAAATTATAGTTCTAAATTCTAAAATCACTAGACACCTAAAAGTTTAAAAATACTTTATGACTAAAGATATATGATGTAGGCACTGCTTGTCTCTCTCTTTAAACCAGTTACACAGCAATGACTGCAGTGAAAAAACAGTAGCCAAATCAAGCCAATTATCCTTGAACTAGAGGAATGTACTGCAAAATAGCGCTTTTGCATACTAAATGGCACACATTTTGAAAATGGGTGCTGAACCAATAAGTCATGACACTCCCTGCCAGTAGAGCTTCTGCAACAATTTTGACTAATTCAATAAAATAGATCTACATATTTTATCAACATCTTTTAAGTTGGCATATCTTTAGTAACTATTTTAAAAAATAGTTTGCAATTGAATTAGGATCAGGTCAGAAAACAAATATTCAAATTTTCAGCATGAATAACAAAACATTTGCCATTAAATTGTCATA
Source organism: Alligator sinensis (assembly GCF_000455745.1). Taxonomy (NCBI): domain Eukaryota; kingdom Metazoa; phylum Chordata; order Crocodylia; family Alligatoridae; genus Alligator; species Alligator sinensis. Next base: position 123,216 of record NW_005843299.1, read on the forward strand.
TTTACCTGAATACAAGATGCACCCCCCTGATAATTAGATTCTACACACAATATATAATTTATAAATTTATTATAATTTTTGATGTATGGAATTTAATTATTGGGGAATCATCTTAAATTTGTCCCATCCCCCCCACTACTGCCGGTGGTGAGAGGGAAAAGGTGATAAGGGGGGCAGTAATGGGGCAGGCAATGGGGGGGGTCAGGTGGTAGGGGACAGGCAGTGAGAGGCAGGCAGCTTACCCCCTGCTTCCTGTCCTCCCCACACATGCCCCACACTGCACCTGAGGCTGCTCTGATGCCTCCTTCTCCCCCCTCCACACCATTTCTGCTCCCTGAAGACTCAGGTCCCCAGCCCCCATTCCTTTCATCTCCCCCACGGCCCAAAAGTCTCCCTCTAACTGCCCCTTTGCTCCACGTCAGCAAGCTCCATCCCTGCTGCAGCCTGGGGCATGGAGCCTTCCCTGTAGCAGTGGTGCGGAGCTGGCATTGCTGTTACGGGGCTGGGCTGGAGCACATGCTCTGAGCTCCAGGCTGCAGTGGGGAGAGAGCCTGCTGACACAGAGGAAAGGTAAGGAGGAATGTGGCAGAGGGAGAAGCTGCACAGTGGGGAGACTGGGGGTTGTAGGGGAGGAGTGGCAGGGCATACAGAGGCAGCAGGGGGGAGAGGGGTGGGGGAGAAGAGGGCAGGTGGCAGCTGCAGCTGTGGCTCCGGTTCCAGCCATCTGCCCCTCACTGCCTCATGCTCAATTGTAAGGCAAAGGGCTTCCCCACTCCTCCCATCATGTTAAAAGTGGGGGTGGGGAACCTCTTATATTTGAGTAAATATGATAAACAGTTTTAGTTTCCAAGCATTTTAGTAACACTAGAAAATTAACACTCACATTCAAGGTCCTGTAAAGAGAACAAGCATTATTCCAGACAGGGAAACAAAGGGTAAGTGTTCTCAACAAAGGATATACAATAAATTATGCATTTCAAACAGGGCAATTAAAATTGGTGTCCAGTAGTTCTTTTCTTTTTAGTTACTGATTAGTATACCCCTTTAGACTTAATTCTGTGAGAGCATCTGTCTCTCCTCCTCTCAGAGAGCAAAGCACACAATCAGCACCTTTCAAAAAAACAAACATGAAGAGGAATAAAGTTACCCTTTTATTGGATGAAGAGTTCAACAGCGGAAAGACTGATGACTTGAAACTAGCTCTCTCTCTCACAGGGCTTCCAATAGTAAAAGGTTTTGGAAAGCAGGATTGCAGGTCAGCTGGTACCCAAAAAGTGTGTGCGTGGGGCGGGGGAGAAAGAAGGACACCTGCAAAATTTCTGACACTGGAAGCGTATGAAGCAGAGGTCAGCCACCTACAGCCCATGGGCCATACTTGACCTGCAAACCAAGATCATTCAGTCCCTGGGTGCATGTGAATTGGGATGTTGGTGGACTGAGGCGGCCTGGGGGGGGGGGGGGCCCCCCCCCCTCCCCCCCACTCACTCCCACATTGCAGCTGCCACTGCACCCCTTGATGGCAACTGGCAGCAAGGGTAAGGAGCAACTGCAATAGGGGGTGAGAGAGTAGCCCTTTGTACAGATCAGAGAGGACCAGGACAGCAGCAGTTAGCCTGAGCAAAGCAGGACACAAGAGGGCCTAATTAGTCAGGTGTTGGGGGGGGAGGGGGAGTTGAATTTTTTTTTTTTTAAACATATTCATGCTATTAAATAGAACAATTCCCTACTTTGGTTGACAGACTGCATATTGCTATCTTCCATTTTTTGTTCAGAACTGTTCAATTGTATAGAATGTCAGCAGAAATAATACTTTGTAGATAAACCGGAGAATTAATTAAAATCAAAATACCTAAGCCATTTTGTCCACCCACAGCAAATATTTTGTCTTTCACAAACACCAACCCATGATTCTTCCTAGCTTCAATCATTGGGCATAGTTCAGTCCATCTGTAAGAGAGAAATAGAAAGAGAAAGTTATTTATACATTCTTACTCATTTATTAGATTACATGTCTTTTCCATTTCTTGGGACTGGAAAAAAATGTGAAATTTCGAGGAGTAGGCTTCCAACTTTTCAATCAAATCGTAAGCATCCTATGTTTCCATTTAGTATTCCTGCCCCTTCCTCAAGTCAATTCGTTACCACATGCAATTCTTCTCATCTTCCTACATTCTTAACTATCTGAAAAGTTAACTAAACCAGTAGAACAGCTGGTAACCAAAGGTATCAACAGTTGGTACTTACGTTTCAGTGGCTGGATCATAAACTTCACAGGAATTAAGGACCCTTCCAGAAACATTGTTTCCCAAGCTTCCTCCACATACATAAATGAGACCATTTGCTTCCACCATGCCATGACTGCAACGTTGAGTCAGCATGCTAGGCTTTGTGTGCCAGCTTTCTGTTCTTGTATCATAACATTCAAATAAATATAGAGCAGAATTTCCTTAAAAAAAAAAATTATTATTTTAATGGTTCTATTTTAAAAGAAAATCAGCAAACAAACAGTAGTATTGAAGAATGTTTCAATCCTCACTTAAAAGCAAAGATGCTTTTTATCTCCCTCCAGTACAATTTGTAACTGCAGAAAATTTTGAAAGATTCTACTTTTGACTGATTTCCTGACTCTTAAATTTCTACCTTTCAAAGTACAACATACATTTAATGTTTAATATTTGTGTTTTTAAATTGGTGAGAATCATCTGGATACTTCATTGAGAAGGGATCATGGAAGAACTGAACAGGGACATGGAATATTAAGTTCAGAAGTTATCAATAAAATGATAGTCTCTGTCTGTTATTAAATGATCCCAAACAGACATTAAACAGATGAATGTGTGTAAGTTGTTTTTGCAGAGATTCATACAAACAGGAATGGGCTTACAACATATGGCTTGATTAATCCATATGATATGCCATCCCATTTATTACAATGCATTCTTTTTTAAATAATATGGCTACATTAAGTTGGAACATATTACTGTTTTATTATTGACCATTTAGCTGCTAAGCACTATTTGATGTTCTACTTTTTCCCATGCGTTGGAAAAGGTATTTCCACATTTTTTCTTACTTCTTTTCCTAAAAGAAACCAATCCAATTCCTGCTGATATCAATGGGAATCTTTCTATTGAAGGTAAAAGGAAGTTTAATAAGACATACTTAGGTGTATGCCTGAACTGAAGGACACTGGACAAAAGGCTTTTTCTACAGCAGGGGCAGGCAAAATATAGCCCAACATGGGATTCTGTCCAGCCTGTGGCAGCTCCCTTGGACCTGCTCGGCCCAAGCACAGGGGGCAGTGCAGCAGTGAGACACGCTTCCCAATAGCCCCCAGTGGCAGCTACCTGCAGTGGCGGCTCCTTCCAGCTACCACTGCCAGTATCACCTGCTGCCACTGGACCTAACCCCACTGCTTGGGCGCTCCAGCCCGTCTGCCCGCACCCAGTGCCAGAGGCACTGGATGTATCAGGTGAGCAGGGTCTCCATAGAGACCGGCCCGGGACCTGGGGGGGGGCAGGGCATGCAGATGGGAAGGTGGGCTGGGAGCATCATCCAGGACCAGGCTGGGCAGACAGAGATGGGGCTGGGGCCCAGGGCAGAGCCACGATCCACTGCCCAAACATCCCTGTGACAGGGGCTGGTTCCGTGGGCAGGAGTGTGCAGGGAATGGATAATGGCTCTGCCCAGATCCCAATTCCAGCCCTGGCCTCAGCCCCACCTGTCCTACTCCCAGACGCCACTCCCTGCCAACCTGCAGCCCCATCCTATCCACCCAGTCACATGCCCTACACACATGGGTCCCAGCTGGTTTCCACGTAGACTCTGGGATCACTGAGTGATGACAGCATGGGGCTGAGGCCTGGGGCAGAGCCACCATCTGCTCTCCACATGCCCCTGACCACAGAACTGGCACCCATCACGTGGATGTATGGGCAGTGGATCATGACTCTGCCCCAGGCCCTGGCCCTTTGCTGTCCCCGCCTTGTGATCCTGGCCCTGGCTGCCCATCCCACTCCTGGATGCTGCTCCCCACCCACCCACGGCTTCATCCCATCCGCCTGGCCAAGTGCAGGGCAGAGCCACTTAAGGAGTTTTTGTGAGCTGTTGTAGCGGGGACGGTGTGCTGACTCAGCCTGTGACAGCTTACCAAAACTCCTTAAGTGGCCCTCTGGTCCAAATAATTGCTCACCCCTTGTGTCAGGGTCATTTTTCCCCTCATTGCCTAAGGTGTCATCATCTGCTTTAATGTAAGGTCTCTCTCCTCACACACTCTCTTGTCTTTAGGACGTAGAATGCTACACAAATAGTCCTCAAAACCTACATGGTGATGACTGAATTTTTAGGTCTGATAGAATCATAGAAAGTTAGGGCTGGAAGGAATCTCAGGAGGTCCCATCTAGTCCAACCCCCAGCTCAGGGCAGGACCACCCCCAACTAGATCATCCCAGCCAAAGTGTTGTCTAGCCAAGTCTTGAAAACATCCAAGGATGGAGCTTCCACCACCTCCCTGGGTAACCTGTTCCAGTGTTTTACTATTGTCCTAGTGAGAAAATTCTTCCTAATATCTAACCTAAATTTCCCTTGCTGCAACTTGACACCGCTGTTCCTTGCTGTCATCTACCACCAGTAAATCTAGCTCCATCCTCTTTTGAACCCCTATTCAGGTAGTTGAAGGCTGCTATTAAGTCCCCTCTCAGTCTCCTCTTCTCTAGACTAAATAAGCCTAGTTCCCTCCTTTCCTCAGAAGTCATGTCCCCCAGCCCCATCCCCATTTTTGTTGCCCTCTGCTGAACTCTCTCCAGTTTGTCCACATCCTTTCTGTAGTGGGGGATCCAAAACTGAACGCAGTATGCCAGATGTGGCCTCACCAGTGCCGAATAGAAGGAAATAACCACTTCCTTTAACTTGCTGGCAACACTCCTACCAATGCAGCCCAGTATGCTGTTAGCATTCTTGGCAATTAGGGCACAATGCTGGCTCATATTCAGCTTATTGTCCACTGTAACCCCCAGGTCCTTTTCTGCAGAGCTGCTGCCCAGCCAGTCAGTCCCCAACCTGTACTGGTACATGGGATTGTTACGTCCTCAGTGCAGGACTTGGCACTTGTTCTTGTTGAACTTCATGAGATTCCTTTAGGCCCAAGTTTTCAATTTGATAGTCCAGTGGTCATGCTTAGTTCTATTCAGAATTTCCTGTCATCTCTACTAAACAATCAGAAAGAGGAACTGCACACACAGAAGGGAACTTACAGGTGTTCAAGTACACCATTAGTATTAGTTGTTGTTCAAATTATCAATAGGGATTGTGAAAGAACTGCATTACAGTTTTTTTAATGGAAGAGCTTCTAAAATGAGTGAATGTTACCAGTGCAATGCTTCCTATTTCTAAATATGGAAAAAGAATTCTATTATTTGCAGTAGTTAAGATTTTCAAGGTAAAGCTAAAATAGTATTCCCAAGGCAACACGGGAGAACAGGAAGAGATCGCATTACCCAAACTGAAATAATAGATCTGCAAGAACTGTACCTTCCCTCAATTAAATCAGTATACATATTTTTATTAAACAAACAGTGACAGTCACTGCAACAACACATAATAAATTAAGTCTTGCAAATCTGAGATTTTAGTCTCTTCTACAGCTAGATAATTGTGGGAAGATTGGAAAACTGTTTATATTAAAATACAGTTTAATCAGGCAAAATGTTATTTATTTTTCCTAACGTTTGCAGTTTGGTAGAGTTAGAATAGAAATGTCCTGTTGGACAGCTGGATGGCATTTATCAGATTTTAAAATACTTCCATAAAATTAATACAAACATTTTAATTGAATCTTCATTTGCTATTCCATCTTGAAAATTTATAAGGTGAAAAGGGGTACTATGCAGTGTAATCGAAAAAGGCAAAACTTAAGAGTAGTATGCATTACAGATGTAATAACTACACTAGGTGTTGGATATAAAAACTATACAGACAAAACAGAAAACATACTACTTTATGGGCTGTCATTTAGAGAGGATAGACCTTTACTTCCAAGTAACCTCTAGTTTTTAGAGGCATTTCAATAAAGTAGTTTTCAAATCTTAGAGTGAGGGAAAAGCAGTTACTTCATATCTACAACACTAGATGGCAGCTACGTACTATTAACAGCCATGTGAAGACCAATTAAAGTACAATAAATGCTGTGTTATCTGGCATCCATGAGGAATAGGGAGTGCTGGTTAATCAAATATGCCGGTTACCTGAGAAGTGTCTTTGCCTGTTCAGGCCGCTGCCCCTCCCACCACGTCTGGTGCACCAGGCTTTAACTCCCTGGCATTAGTGTGGCAGGGGATGGGGAGGGGGGGCCTCACGCAGGCTGCTTTGTCTTGGGCTGTGGTCCAAAGTCGGCGAAGTGGGACTCAGTGAAACCAGATGTGCCACAGGGGGACTTCCAGTTTCGCTCTTGCTGCATCGATTGGCATGCCAGTTAATAGAGCATGCTGGCTAATAAAATGCCGGATAACATAGCTTTTACTGTATTTTATGCCTGTGTTAGCCCCTGATGATGATGATGATATTGTTTATCTTCTGCTCACTTTTAGTTTTGCCTTGCTACTAAGTTTGCAACAGGGCAACTTAAGTAACCTACTACCAATACTACTGTCATGGTATTAGATGTTTTGGCAGAATACAAAGTAATCCTTTAGCTCTTGCACTGTTTCTGAAGGAAAAAGGAAGCCTCTTCATTAAATGAAGAAAACAGAATGAAAGTAGAACTAGCAAGCAACTTATTTAAACAACTACTCCCTTAACAGGGATCCTTCCTTATAAGAATAGTTAAGGAAAGTTTCACTACCAACAAGAATGGATATAAACCAGTCTTTTCCTAATGGTTAGGGCCATTATAGCCAGACCATTAATGGAATTCATATCTTGAACCCTGGTGTGCATACAACTTTCCTGCTGTTGCATTAGTGCTGATAAAGATGATCCTGGTCCACATTCATAAGTAATAAAAGGTTAACGAGTTCTCTGCATTTACACCAGTAAACTGAGAGCAGGATTGGAGCTCTCAAATTTATTTGCTTGTAGCTAATTTACTCTGGTATTTTCTTTGTGAGCTGAATATAGTGCAGATATTGTTAATAAAATAGTTCCACTGAAAATGCATTTAGACATGCAATAAAAAAGAAAAAAAATATTCTCAGGGCCTCAGAAAGAATGTGTCCTGTTTTGGCACAAGCAAAGGACCATTACAGACAAGCATTACAGAAACATCTGTAGTTTCTTTTCAGTAAGTCATAGAAATCAGGAAGCTTTACATGTATTCTCAGTTTGTTTTTTAAAGATTGTGTCTTACCCACTTCTGAACCACCAGATGTATAAATTTTGCCCTCAGCAGCACAGGCTGCAAGGCTATCTCGAGGTGTTGGAGGTCCTAGTTTGGAATACCAGCTATCCTTCACCACATTGTAGCAGTCCATTCGCTTTATAGGGAAGAGCTGGGAACCACCCAGAATATAAACTACGTTGTCCCAGAAGACACAAGCTGCATCTCTGCGCTTTTCAAAGGGACATCGGATGTCTGTCCAGCTATAATCCTGCATTACAAAGAACAGGTAATGTCTAACAGATTATATAAACCTACCTGTAGTATTTTCAAACAAAGTTTTTCACAGAGATTCAGACAGTCCACACACGTTTCTTTTTTCAAAACAAACACCAGTACTTCATACATCCTGAAATTTCTTAGACCACACGCACGCGCGCGCACACACACACACACACACACAATGAACCATGACATTATTGATTTCTAGTTTCCACTCCCTTTGCATGCTCAGAATAGTTTCTCTGAAAACTGTCCTTTCAACAAAAAAAACTCCCAAAAACCAAAAACCTGTACTACTGCCAACATGTTGAAAACGATGCAAGCCACCAATACAAGAACATACTGTTCTTTCATGGAAGTGGAGAAAGACATTTAATACTGGGAAACATTTTTATTTCACAGAAAAGAATTCTAAGTAAAAAATGAAAACAAAGGAGGGGAAAAAAGTTAAGTGTCATCAAACTGATAATAAAATTGAAAATATGTATTATACAGCTTTTATTGCCATGACAACTAAAATAATTTTTAAATAGAATTTATCACCACAAATTATATTTAGCTACTGACAGTGAGTACCACTAATAAAAATTAAGAGCACTGCTGCGAGAAATGATAGCAGGGAACTAAGCTCCGACTGGCTGACAAAAGTATAGCAAAGTACAAGGGTAACAGGAAGAGGAGACTATCATTGGCCAAATTCTGGAAATGATAAACTCAGAAGCTGACTCCATATTTGATAGTGCAGCTTTACCATGACTACATCTGTGATCATTCCGAGTTTTATAATTTACACCAATAGCATGAATTGCACCCAACGATGAAAAGGAAACCAAGTCTCTGGAGACTTGAATAATGTAACTCTCTTAAGGCACTAGGAGAGCTAGGTTGGTTATTTTCTGGACCCAGAGAAAGAGAGATTATTTGTATTCCTGAAATAAGATACCTGGAGTAAAATCCTAATCTTGCTTAAATCAATAAGAATTTAGTATTCATTTCAAATGGACCCAATATTTCACTCATGGATTCCTTCACTCTACCTTAAAAGCTGTAGGGCCTTAATCCTCAAAGTTCACCCAATACAAACAACGTAATATCATCTGAAAAAGTATAACACATGTCTGATACAACAATTTAGGAAAAAAGTCTTACAATACCCCATGCCATATTTTTATAGCAAATACCATATAGCCCTAATTAATATTTAAAACATAAGTAGCGAATAGCGATATGTTCCACCGGTCTCATGGTTGGTTTAGGTTTGGCAAGGAGAGGTAATATTTCTGTAAGCAGCTGAAGTTTCCACAGTGCGGATACCTTGCGCACAGTCCGAATTTACTTCCTTCCTTCCTGTGGTTTGGCTTTATCAGTAACAGAAATACAAACCAAGACAGAAATATCAACCCAAGTATTCTCTCCAAACTTGGTTATTTCTAGGGTTTTCACTACAGAACCAACCTTTTTTCTCCCTTAGATCCATACTTATAATCCTGGTCAAAACAAGCAACATGCACACATCAACTATAATTGTCTTTTTGCAGAGTGAAAGACTCCAAAATGAGGATGATGTACCAAAAAGCTGCATTCTTGTGCATCATTCTAGATTTAGAGGTTTTCTTGTATGAAAATTTACACTACAAAAAACTTCCTTCCTCTTGAGTTCTGTTTGTTTCTCAATTTTTTTGTATTAGAGGTGGTGAAGCAAATTTGACTAGGTACAACTAATCCAAGTTCAGTTGTGGCTGGGAAGCACAAACTTGAAGCCTAATCAATTTAAAAAAAAGGAACCAAGATGCATTTTGAACTTGACAATGTCCCTTGATAGTCTTCTTCTGAAAAGCATGTTCCTCCATGCAAGTGTGTTGATTGTCATGTATCCCTACTGAATTGTTTGGTGCTAATATTGCCTGACAGGTCTTTCCAGCCAAGGGATGCAAGTTTTCAACACCTCTTGAACAAAAAGGTATACTAAAATCAATTTTATACCAAGTAATAAAGATAAGTCATTTCATTAGTACTACCAAGCTTAAGTACTGTATATACATAGGTGGTTTTGAGAATATCAGTTAACTATACTTTTTAAACTGTAAGCCCTTACAGCAGGAGCGGGCAATTCTTTTGGGCAGAGGGCCACTTACGAAGTTTTGGCAACCTGTCAAGGGATGCATGGGTAGCCACACCCCTTTGACAGGTGCCCTGCCCCCTGGTTGCCACCTTGTGACTGGAAGTCCTGCCCCCTAACCCCTGACCTTTGCCACCAGATGTCTCTCCCCTTGCCCCCAGAATTACTCCTTTTAGCAAGGGGTTTTGCCATCTCAGAACCAGAAGAATACCAAATTATATTCTAAAAAGCAAACATCTAAAACATTCATTAATTTGATTTCAAAAAAATATTTTTGTCCTGGTTTACATGTGTTTGTGTAGTGTACATAGAAGTGATTGTATATAATAGCATAAAATGAAGTCTTACTCTTGTGTATTGTGTGGGGGGTATAGGTTTGTGAAGGGCTGTGGGTATGTGGGGTGTGGGGGAGGGTGTAGGTGTGTCTGTGGGGGGTGGATAGGTGCGGGGGGGATGGGGTGAGGGAGCATCACACCCCCCCCACACCTGAGGTCATGGGCCCCATGCTCCCACGGTCTGGCGATGTAGCCAGGAGCCACGTGGTGCTGGAGCAGTGCAGGGACAGGAAAGCAGGTAAATAGCTGGGGGTGTGGCCGGGCTGGGCTGGGCTGCTGCATCCTGCAGACGGCTCCCCCTGGGTCCTACTGCTCCTGGCTCCTGACATCTTTGACAGGCAGCCAGGAGCAGATAAACATTTTCTAAATTTTTTAGGGGCCCCACGGGCCGGATAAAATGGCCTGGCAAGCTGGATTTGGCCTGCGGGCCAGATTTTGCCCACCCCTGCCCTACAGCATGGGGCACACTTTTCTCTTTACCTTTCTGAACATTGCCAAGTGTACCATCAGTGCTAAGTTTATGCCACCATCAAATGCAAATGAAGAATCTTAAATGTATTCTGAGGTTACCTTTGGATTAAAGTATCTGCAGGACTGTGGCTGTGAGCCTCCAAACAAAGCAATGCGATAATCATGTTTTTTCCTTCGTGGTCTTGTACCCTCTACTAGCTCTTCTCTGTCCTCTGGAGAAAGAAGGTGATATCGCATTCCACCTACAAGAAAAGCAACAGTTATCAAATCCATGTGGCATGAACACAAAGAGGGGCTTATTTACTAGAGCAGGGACTTGTAATTTTCAGAAAAATTAAAGTGACACATTCCAAATAACTGGCATCTTTCTTAAATCTACTTTTACTTATGAAAATAAAATCTGAGTTTTTCCTCCATTTACGAAAGAACCATCATAGGACACAATAGTGGTACCCAGCTTTAGATCATCTCAGACAGGTCCAACGTCAGAATAAAGTTAAAGTTGACCTTGTGCTAAATGTCAATTTAAAGGTCTACGTATTTAGTTTGACTTAGCCTACTTAACCAGAAGTTGCCAGGTTAAACCAAGTAGAAGGAAACACGCACAGAAAAAGACAAAAAACTGGAAAATCCTAGGAAAATAAACTAAGCAGAAAACTTAGACGTGCTCTAATATGTCTCCTAAACCCTGGCTGCCTGTACACGAGCGCGGAGGCTGCTCCGGCATGCTGTATTTACAGCATGTTGGAAGAGACTTGATTAACTGAGTCTGCTGGAATGCGGCAATTACTGCACTCCAGCAGCCTCTCCCATATCAGTGTCCTCACGCTTCAAAACGACGGCAGAAATACTCGAACGAAAGCTTGAATGAGCTTTTGTTCAAGTGTCCCTGCTGCCACTTTGAAGTGTGGGTATGCAGATACACGAGATGCTGCAGCCCTTTAATTTAAATGGCTCTTGGAGCCACTCTAAATTAAAGCTCTGCCCATTCACCCCTGGAGTACGTATAAAAGTGCCCCCCTGGGCCCAATTCTGCACTGTGCTGAAAGTTCTAAATTCCAATTAGTTTAACTGAGAGTTTAACACTCACGTGCGATAAAGCCTTCAATATAAAGGAAAGGTGGGAAGGAAAAAAAATTAGAATAATGTTGCTTTTAAAGCAAGGCTGAACTAAATTATTTCCTGCCATTCAACTAGCACAGGAATACAGTTCAGTTTTATTTCCAAAACCATGAATAAAGTTTATTAATATATAGACTCTTCTTGGGCATCTGATGAAATTAAGAATCACATTAGTTACCCATGTTTGAAGAGAGGACGATTTTGTCCCCATTCTCCTTTTAAATAAATGCACATAATGATGAGACATTTAATTCAACATTTTTAGAGTATAACATCTGTAGCTCTAACTGTCAGTCTGCATTAAAGCTGGAGATGGTAGAAGGTAAGTTAAAGGTCCTTAAGTTGCCTTGGGAGACTTTTGAGTCTCAGAAATGTTGACATAAACATTGTTGATTGACTGTAATCTAAACTGGAGTAATATTAAAGTTATCAGCCACTCTCAAAGGTGCGCTTACCCTTCCAATTACCCCTAATAAATCCTAACAAGGAAGCCACATTCTGTTACTCAGCATTAAGTTGGAATCACTTACCAGGGACTTTCATTTTTTTTCTCATTAAAACTGCTAAACTCTAACAGGTGCTATTTATATAACAAGCTGCTTATCAGCTTCAACTAAATGACATGTCCTAGAATGAATAAAGCTAGTGCCAAATTAAAACTAAAAATGCAAAGAAAATATTTTCACTTCAGTGAGCAATTGTCAAACAACAACAAAAACTAATCTAATCATAAAGACTACTAAAATATTCAACTAGGAAACAACTTACTGATCACCATTTTAAGGCACTCGGGGTTATCCTGAATAAGTGGTTCCGCCTGAACAGTTTTACTTAAGAAATTTTTCGATATGAGAGGAAATCTGACTTTAGCAAGAATGTCAACCATGTATGGCTGGCGATTAGGTTCATCATATTTCAGCCACCTGACTGCTGCATCATAAACCTGAGAAAGAGAAAAAGAGAGGGAGACACACACAAGCAATAAGAAACCTGATAAAGTCTCCAAAGTGGCAAAGCAATTGAGTAGTTGGAGATCTATATAAATTGATGATCCAAGAATAAGGTGATTCAACAAAATCAGTCATTATGTTAAACAGAATAAATACATGCCTTTGGGAAAAAAGCAACTTATAAACTCGTTGTATACTGACACTTTTATAGAGATCACATATATTTCCAAAGGTAAATTGTTGCGGGTATAGTCCTAAATGACAAGGTTTTTCATGTACAGAGGTAGTGGTGAAATCATAGCCAACAATGAAGATGTTGTATTACAACACAATAATTATACCTTTCCCTGTATCTGATGCATTTTATCTGATGTTTATAACTTGCTGCATGGGAAGTTTTTCAATCACACTAGTGTTATGCGTCTTAGAACATGTATGGTAAAGTGAAATAAAAAATCCAAACATCACACTTATTTGGAGGAGGTTCTCGTTAAATAAGGTTTTATTAAAATGACAGCAGATTATTGAAAATGTAACATTAAGGGTAAATTAGCTGCTATATTTTCCTTGAATCTTATTTACTTACTACAGGGAGAGAATCCAAGTATGTTGAGATGTACTACATAAGCATTTCTTCTGTTCCCCCTTTGCTTGAATTTTTTTGGGGGGTGGGGTGTTGTAGGAAAGTAGTAGGGGGAGCACAGCCTTGGTTTACAGGCTAAAATATTGGACTGCACAACTGCCAAATGTATACAGGGAAAAATCCTTATCTACAGGACTCACTTTGGAGTCACTATAGTATAATTACAGCTGATTATGATGTCACAAAACCCATTTATTTTAACTGAAACTGATCAGAACAAGTGAATGATTGGAGTTTGTTTGGAATAGTAGCTATTTTGCCATCAAATCATTTGCTACACAGTGGGTGCATCTACACATTCATTAATACGCTTTTGCTACTGCGTATTAAGTTAGTACCTCTGATATGAGGTACTACATAAAGGCGCATTGAACTGCCCTAATGTGCAGTAGCAAAAGCAACTGCCTTTTTAGTGATGCTTAATGGGCAGTAGACTAATTCTACTGCGCATTAGCATATTAGCACCGTCTTGCCTGACACTTTACTGTGCAGTAGAATAGGCTACTGAACATTAAAGCACACATGTAGATGAGCCCAACGAGTTACTCAGAGCAAAGTCTTCCTGACTAAATGACATTACTTGCCAAATCTCTATGAATAAGAAGTAACAAAGGAAGGAGTTAACCATTAGAAATAAACCTAGCTCAACACCATGGGCTAAGGCAGTGGTTTACTCACATTACAGAGTGTACAAAGATTATCTGAATATAGTAATCACACTTCCACCCTTACTTCACTGGCATGACACATCCTGCTTACATGTAATCACAGGAGGATTTATGCAGCATAAGAGTCTATACACCCATTTTCCTAAAGGCTTTTTAGGATACCAAATTCTACTTACACAAAATCCTTTTGCAATTTCAACTGAATTAGATCACACCCTTTCAGTCTGAGGCCAGCTGTATTGCTTAGTAAAGCTTGCAATTTACTTTACTTGGAATTAACTACTTTCTAAGGTGTTGCTTTGGGGCCTCAGTGCTTTCCTGTATGTATACAGCTATACCTCTGAACTGAAACATGAACTAACACTCTTTTTCATAATTTGCAGCTAGTCAATTCTTGTGTCTTTGCCAAATGATGCTGAAAAAACTCCACAGACTGATACAAAATAGAGCTCCATTGTTAGTCCTTGCCAAAGTCTTCCAAATTTATGCTGCTGCATATGTAAGCACTTACTTGCATGTACTACACTAATTTATATCTTATCAGCCATATGTCATGTACACGCATGGCACTCTGAAAATAGCAAGAATCACACACTTTACACCTCCACTTAAACTTCACCACACCATTTCAACTGCTGCATTTATCTGGTAGAAGGCACATTTGACTAAGAAAACGGGGTCTCACCTGATCTTCTGCCCGCACAGTCAGGGTGTCCTGGTTCAGAAGATGTGTAACACGCTTAACATCAAGCTGTAGGAACTCATCTGTTTTGTAAACTTCAGTGAAGTGCTGATGGATGAAGTCATCTGCTGTGGCTTTCAGTTCTGGACAGTCTAGGCACTCTGCTAACACACTTATACCTGCATAGAGAATGGGAAAAATATAGACATTTTCAAAGTTTGTAGGTTAATGAATTTATCATATACACAAATAAATTAAACTTACAGAGCACCCAAAGTTTTTTTTTAAAGATTTTCATAATTCATCTGTAACTTTAAATAAAAAGCTAAATGCACCCCTTTGCAAAGCACAAACTTCTGGTTTTGATTAAATTGGCAGAATGGCAAGGATGTAATACTACCTCCATGTCATGCCATTATTCCTTTAGCTCCCAGCCTTGTAGCTTGTAATTAGAGTCAGGCTTTACATCGCTCAACAGGTTATCATTCTCTTTGGCACCATATCCTCAACATATGTGCTCTCTAAATAACAACGGAAGCAACAACAGTACTTTAATTCTGCCTGAGTCATGCTGTTATGGGGCAGAGTAAAGAGCATGGATATAATACAATGAAATGCAAACTACATGAACAACCAACCACATTTATTTCCCAACTCCAGAGAGGAAACAAATATAAAATAGCATTTGAAGTCAGATTTTAAGTAACACAACACTAAAATGGAGTTCCCATTCCTTCTTTTAATGCATCTTATGATTTTTCCTTTGATTTAAGTATTTTATAGCATGCATAGAGGTATGAAGTATCAATCTAGTAATTTTCACAGGTGCATCATCCATTTAAGAACAAAGTAAGACTACAATGCTCAGATCTAGTGTAAGGAACACAATGATCTATGCCTACTGACACAAGGAAACCTAAAGTAAAGGCAACCATTCTTTTCTTACTCTAAGTCAGAGTGCAAAGCTGGGTTTATGGAGCACGGGGTTGTTTATATTCTTCGGTCAGTGGAAATATCAAGTACTTCAGTTTGCAAAAAAACCAAAATATTGATTTGGCCTTGCTTTCCTCTTTGTGGGATAAATTAGCCTTAGAGTGGAAAAAAGGTTCTTACAAGGCATGGTTTTCTACTAAAGAAAAAGCAGTACAAGAGGTTTTCATGCGTCTTTAAAGCAAGACATATTCATCAGAAGCCATCATCTTTCATTAACAAAGTATTAATTCTACAGCTGCGCTCAAATGAAAGAAAGGTCAACTGAATCATTAGAATTCAGACAAGTCATGACATTTCTGTTGACATCTGATAGGGTCACACTTCCTTTGAAGCAGGTAATGTCATTTTTTTTGTTATTTTAAATACAGAATTGGTCAGAGTCGAATGTCAACAGGGTTCTGTAATGCAACAGATTTGGCTAAAAAGTTTAAATTAAAACAAACATTTGAAATACTGGTACTGTCCCCATAAGATTTATGAACAAGCACTTAGTTTTGCTTGTGGAAGTTTGGTTGTTTGGTTTTTTTTAAATGGAGAAAAGCAAACAGTCCATGTTACATATCAAATGCCTGTTGAGTTTATTTTTGAGACACTACTCTCTCAGTTGGAATGAGCAACAGCCAAGAACAAAAATAATTTTGATACTTTTTTAAAGTAATAAAAAGCTAAAGCTTATTTAAGCTCATTTTGGAAAAATAAAATTACATCTGAGCCAACTTGTACCTCAAAGTCCAGCCAACAAGACTGAACGTTCCAAGTTACTGAAAAACTGAGGCCTTCAATCCAGCAGCGGGCTCCGTACTGGTGGATCCATGCCTCCACAGAGCCTCAGTGGAGTTAGTGGGCCTCCACACAGGCAGAGCTAGTTGCAGGACTGGGCCTCCTGTTTGTAATGAAAATGACAACAGTTCCTTAAAAAGCATCACGGATATGAGACTTCGATCTATTTCTGAAGAAGAGGATCCTATACTTCAAATTCACCAAGTTCTTGTAAACATTTATATAACAATTACTAGTAAAAGTCACTCTGAAACTTTCACAAGATTACTCATGCGAAATAATTTTTAGCAATATTTTTGGTTTATAAGCTTTCAAACAGTCTCAAAAGTTCAGTGGCACATGCAATGACACATACCTGAATCTGTGCAAGTGTTCTGTCTTTTAAAGAGGGGGGCAGGGGAAGACTACAACCATAAATATTATTTGACATTTTTAAAGCACAACCACATTTTTAAACAGTGTCTTTAATATAACACATCTTTCTTACCAAGACAATTTGAAGCATCAACTTGCTCTTTCAAAAAATCCACACACATTTTTTTCACAGGTTCAATTTGATACTGGTTTGCAGCATCTAGTAAAGACTGGACATTATTGCTGTTAACAGAAATCCTGCAAAACATATTATGCAAAATTAGCACAACTAAAACCACTCCATGACTGAAACATTAAAAAAAAGTTACACAGAGAGCAAAAGGATTCCCTCTTTACTACACCCACAAGGAAGTCTTACCTACAAAGCATGTTCTTCTTGCCACGTTCTCTTCTGCCCTCCCCCCATTGTAACAAATGCATATAAGTAAATACAGCAAAACATGAAAGTAAGTTGGAACTACCTGGCCCTTAATTCTGAAAGATGAACCTTAAACTTTGGACAACTGTAGTCAATCCATGCCTGATTTTGCAATTCTGACTTGTGTCGTTAGCCCGTACTCTCTCAAAGAGAAATGGATTGACGGGACAGCATTTCTCTTTCTAAAGTCATCCTGGTACCCCTAGTAGCCAAAATAGCTTCATTATACACTCTGTGGATCAGAGAAGGAATATTTAAAAATACAAGACGAATAGTACTATGAAGTTAATAGCACCATTACCCATTTAGCTGGCCTAAAAATCTCTGCATGGTCCCACAGAGAATTCTACTGACTTCAACAAAGGCCTACATCAACCCCTGCGCACATGGACTGAAGTAGAATTCTGTAACTGCAGCAAGTTGCTAAGATTTTAAATGAAATACAGGTAACTGCAGGAAATGAAGGTGTTCAGTTTCCCAGAAAAAAAAGACCGTTTTACACAAGCTACCTTGCAGTATAAGCAAATTCCACAAGCTGTTCAATAATGTCAGGCTCTGCATCCTTTAGCTCCACTTCAAAGGACTTTGATTCAAGCATATTTGCTACAAGTCAAGAAAAAGAGAACTAAATCAGCACATCCCTGTCAGCATAGCTGTCATTTTGCAACTCATGGAACATCTCTGGTAAAACAATTACAAGAAAGGGAAAGACTTTTATAAAGCTGAACACGCCAAACTGAAACACCTACAGGAACTTTTCAAAACATTGATAGTTATACTTCTACTATGTCTTGTCCAGTCTTGGGATGTGGATATTACATTACTAAACTTGTAAAAATAATGCAAATCAAAAAGATTATCATTTCTGGAAAGCTACCTGTATGTGCCCAGTGGCGGGAAAAATTAATATATTTTGTAATATTATTAATAAGACAAAAAACACAGTTGAGCTCCTCATTACTAACAGGTATTTAAGCACATGGACAACACCCCATTGAAAAGCACAGATGAATGAAGGAAGAAAAGAAATCAATGAGGGATAGGATACATTCATAGTTTCATAGTTGGTATGGTCGGAAGGGACCTGAGCAGATCATCAAATCCGACCCCCTACCGTGGCAGGAAAGAGTACTGGGGTCAAACGACCCTGGCAAGGTGTTCATCCAGGCTTCTCCTAAAGATCCCCAGGGTAGGAGCCAGCACCACTTCTCTTGGAAGTTGGTTCCAGATCCTAGCCGCCCTGACTGTGAAGCAGCGCTTCCTGATGTCTAGTCTAAATCTACCCTCTGCCAGCTTGTAACCATTATTTCTTGTCACTCCTGGTAGTGCTTGAGGGAACAGGGACTCCCCCAACGTCTGCTGGTCCCCCCTGGCCAGTTTGTAAATGGCCACTAGATCCCCTTTCAGCCTTCTCTTGTGAAGGCTGAACAGTTTCAGGTCCCTTAGCCTCTCCTCGTAGGGCCTGCCCTGCTGACCCCGATCATGCGGGTGGCCCTCCTCTGGACCCTCTCCATGTTGTCCACATCCCTTCCGAAGTGCAGCGCCCAGAACTGGACGCGGTACTCCAACTGCAGCCTGACCAGTGTCGCATAGAGGGGGAGGATCACCTCCTTGGACCTGCTCATGATGCATCTGTGGATGCATGAGACAAGGTACGGTTGGCCTTCCTGACTGCGGCCCCGCACTGTCGGCCCATGTTCATTTTGGCATCAATAATGACTCCAAGATCCTTTTCTGCCTCTGCACTGACAAGAAAGGAGTTCCCCAGCCTGTAGGTATGCTGCCGGTTCTTCCTCCCCAGGCGCAGTACCTTGCACTTGTCAGTGTTGAAACCCATCCTGTTCTCATCTGCCCACCCCTGTAACCTGTCTAGGTCCGATTGCAGCCTGTTCCTCCCTTCTAGCATGTCTACTTCTCCCCACATCTTAGTGTTGTCTGCAAATTTGAACAGGGTGCTTTTTACACCCCCTGTCCAAGTCAGGGGTGTAAAATTCATTTTTGTTATGATTAAACAAACAAGCCAAGCCACCTCTTGACATAAGCCTTGGGAGAAAGTAAGAGAGACTGATTTTTATAGATTGAAAAAGTTAAAATAAACCAATTTTGAAAAGACTTACTAGTAAACATCAAGTTAAAAAAGTGACTGGCTGAAGCAAGCACAACTCGGTGGGCTGGAATCTTTCTTTCCTGAACCATGAGAACGACATCACAGAGAGTTTTCTAATAAAGAGTAAAGATTGACATTATTAAAAATATGTCCAGGAATGTTTTCTTTCCAAGAAGCATATAGAAATTGATTATGTTTTCTGCTCCCAGGTTACCAATACACCTTATAATTATTAAAAACCAAACCAAACCAAACACACAAAACTACCTTAAATATGAAAATTATCGGTAGTTGAGCTAGGCTACACAAACCCAGGAGAAAAAAGGTTATGGCTGATCTAGCAAGCTCAGCTTACTCTGTTTAGCAAGATGCAATGCACCTCACACAGTTGAGGCAAGTAAGACTTTGAAATGCCATGTTAGTACATAAATGTTTTAAATGTGCACAGTGAGCTTAGAAATCATTTCCAGCTGGAAACATACGATTTGTCACTGCAAAATTAATAGGCAAGATGACTAACTTATCATAACAATATTTCCGTTTACTTGGTTCGTTTTCCTTGAGGATTTTGACAACCCCCTTTTACACCCTGTGTGTGTAAAGCCAGTTGGCTTTTCCTGACTGTTACTTCTTTCACATACCAACAGCAGAAAGCAAGCGACTAAAATAAATGTTGTCAGGAAGACGTTGGGGCAAAGGCAGTGTCTGAGGATGAGAATATTTTAACTGAATAGATGTCAGGCTTGCATTCTCTTTAAGACTGACTTCTTGAGAGTGTACATAATGGCTTATGACAGACTTTAATGAGCATTAAAGACATATAGCATTAGGTTCTCATTTATCATTAGCATATTCATTCTATTTGCAAAAAAACCTAACACATCCCAACCTATACAAAACCCACAAAAGACAACATTACCATTATCAGAAAGAAATGCATGTGATGAGATCCATGTGCGAACATATGCTCTGTATGAAATTAGCTGTTTAACATTACTGAAGGGAAAGATAGAGTAGTAGTTTAAATAGGCCATGATCCGAGTTTCACGCTTAATGCTCTTTCCTTAAAATAATTTTTGTTCACTCGGAAAATGACACTGGAAATAACTGGCAAACACCAGGACAAAAAAATCCCTCACCCCTTTTTTTATTTTTATTTTTTACACATCAGTAGCTTAAAATCACTTAAGACCAATTGTTTTCTTAAGTGCTGAAAGCTTGAGACCTGTAGACAAAGTTGTTATTTTATAGGATAATAAATTCTTGAATGCATCTGGCTCAAAAAATACCGTTCATCATCACAAGTGTGTTTTTAATATTCTATATGTAGCTTGTAGGGCAGAACAGCATAAGGACCAAGGCCAACATTTTCAGTGAAGATATAAATATTATCAACATTCTAGAAGCTGGACCTGAACTCTGCCTTCCTAAGAAGAGCGAACACACTGACATTTAACAAACACACACACCGCCTAGAGAGGACGGGGATTCTATAGAAACAAGGATTCTGTTTCTTAAGATTTTTCTGCTCTAACAGAAAACAACCGACCAGCATCTTTTTAAAACGGTTTCCACTCACCGTTTGGTTTGTGTGAGAAGAAACAAATAAACTCTTAGGAGCTTGAAGCTGAAATCAAGTTTGCATTCACAGCTTTTCTTCTCCTCTATCGCAGAAGTATCAAAACATATGGCCCATAGGCTGGATCCAGCCTGTGGAGCCTTTCAATCCATCCAGCCAGGCTACCAGTGGGCACCAGAAGTTGGAGAGCATAGCCTGCTGCAGAATTTGGGGGCTCTTCAGCCACTGCCCATGGAATTGCTCCCCCAAACCTGCTGCTGCTGCAGCTGGACCCCTCACCATGCTGTGCCAAGTCCAGTGGTCCAGATCCAGCCCAGGGTCCCAGGTAAATTTGACATCCATGCCCTAAAGCACACACACACACACCCCTCCCCATTGTCAGAGGGTTTTTAAGATTGTCTAAGTTAGAAGTCTCCCAATCCATATGGTCCTTTTTTAATTAAAAGTGGTAGTTTTGTAGGGAGGTGTAGGGGGGAGTCCTTCTAATGAATTTCTACTTCAAAATCTAGAGTGTTAGAAGACAGTGGGCATATCTATGCATGCATTAATGCGTATTAAATCTAGTACCTCCATTGTGAGGTACTAGGAACATGCACATTAGCCTTAATGCATATCAGCTAAACAGCAGTTTTTTAGTGACACTTTAATGTGCGTTAAAATAAGCTAATGCACATTAAAGTGCACGTGTAGACATACTCAGTTACACCACTTTGTAAATTCTTAAGCAGGTAACTTCACTCATGTGAGTTCCACTGATTCACTGGAGCCATTCACTTGACCAAGTGTTTATTTTCAAGAGTTCAGAATGGTTGAATTTTTCTCTCTCTCTTTAAAAGTCTAACAATTTAATTATACTCATAATAGTAAATTAAAATATTATATATATGGCATAAGTATAATTAAATATACAGGTATGAGACCAATGCCTACAACCCCAAATAAAGATTGTGGCTCTGTTGTGCTAGGTTCTGCATAGAAATTAACAGCACCACCTGCATTTATCCTGCAAGTTCTTTAGAAAAAGGAACTTACAGAAGCTTCTGGATTTTGTTTTTACTGTAAAAGATGCTTTGTCTTCTTCTAATTCACAACATTAACTGGGAATGAAGCTTTGCAGGGTGTTGAGTTTCAATGCCAACACTCTCTCTTAGTAACAAAAACCATTTGCGATAATTTTAATGATCCCTCAGGGCATGTTAAATTTTTCTTACGCAGCAGCACTGAGTTATTCCCTAAGACCCTACATGTTTTGCATGCACAGGATAACACTTCTGTAAAGTTGAATTTAGAATCCCCTAACAGAAATCTCCAGATCTACACAGTAGCATTGTGCTCTGTTGATTAAACCATTCTCACAATAACAAAACAAAAAACAAACAAACAAACAAAAACCTTTAGAAAATTAACTAGTGGACCTCTTCCCAGCACAACGGTGCTGACGCTAGATTTAGTGCTATTGCTTCATTCTGACTGAAGCAGCGGTGTTTCACTTTACTTGAATGGGACATGTCCAAAACCTACTGTAGCAAGATTAAAGTTACCCAATGGGACTATTCCAGAATGTGGAGAGTGACTCTGAAAGCCAGGAAACATGATCCAATCGTCAGTCTGACCTCCACCACTGCTGCTGGTAATAGCCACTGGAAATCAGACTCTGAAGGAGGTAACAAAAATTAACAAACTACTAAGGGAAGTGGTGTTTTCTCTGTCTCTTGAAGTCAAGACTGGATTCCTTTTCAGAAGATTCTTTAGCCAAATGCAGTATCAGCATGAATACAACAGTCACTGAATGATATTCAGTGGTCTCTGTTACACGAAAGGTCAAAAGGGATGATCTAATGGATGCATCTATTAAAATAGAGATTAAGAAAGACTAAAAGAATGTGCTAATTATCTGCATACAATCCAGCTATTTGTTACATTAGGTACAGCTATACTGTATCAGCAAGGGGTATTATTTGGAGCAGGTTAACAGATTTGGCACATCTGAGAGATGAAGTATACTTCATTTTAGTACTGAAAGTTGTAGGTTATAGCAATAAAGATGCACAAGGGATCACCAACAGTGCAGCAGCAGCAGTCTCTAAGGTATAGCAAAGGTAGTACTTCAGAAGGAACCTCAGAACACAGGAAGGTCTTATAGCATTTAGCATACGTGACATGCTTTGCATGAGATATGCTGTTTTTGTGTGTAGAATCTGCTTGCAATGCCAGAATTAAACCAAAGTTTTGCTTTAGCAAGCAGAATGCATTAGACCTTATTATGAAGTGCTCGCATGATCAGTTCCCACAGTGCTCAGTAGTGCCTGTGAGGCAGAATGCTAATATACATTATTAGTGTGCTGAGATAATGCTAAGAGCACAAAAGCTGGGGTTGCACTACAGAAGTGGCACACACCTACACTTTGCAGTTTCTGATTTTTAAGGGTTTTAAATTACTCTCCCCATTTTGGAAGGGCACGAGTCATATTTAGGTTAGCTGATCTCTGCCTTAACAGAGTTTTTATGCACTTAATTTCCTAGGTTAGAAAAATCCCTAGTACCCCCACTTACCCATCTACCACAGACCAGTTCTCTTTCTTCACTATTTCTGGTTTCTTGCCACAGAACATACTGGCTGCACCCTGGTCTTTTCTACATTGTCTCCCCTCTCTCCTCAGTTCATCTTTGCACAGAGGTAGGTGTCAGCATGGCACCTGGGAGAGGATACAGAAATGCCATAGGCACCAGTCTCAAGAACATTGTTGCTATTTTTTTAAGGGGGAGAGAAACATTGGCTAACAAGGCAAAGGAGATTAGGACCAGGGACTTAGAAGACACTGGGTCAATTCCTCATTCTACCTTAGACTTCAAGCATTACCGCGAACAAGCCTTAGCACCTCCGTGGACCAGTTCCTCACCTGAAAAAGTAGAAATAACCAGATTTCCCTATTTCTCAGGGACACATGATGACTGACCATAATTATTAAAATCACCTTATTCTATTAAAAAGGATTTGAAAAACATAACAGTGAGTTCTGTACTTTCACTGCATGGCGATTTGTTGATCTGCACATAGGCCATCCAATTTTTCACTTTTAAACGTGCTGAAGGCTCACACCCAACCAGAGTAGATGTCCCCAGTGGTTGCCTCTCAGACAGTACACCTTCCATGTAACCTTCAATAAAGATCAAGTTGTGTCCCCTTGTATGCTGTGGATAAATACACTGAAGACTGTGAGAGACTTGAACTCTGTAGTAATTCAAGGCAGATCAATTCCTGTCATTCACCAGTGAATGAGAAAAAGTTTTTTTTCACATCCATTGTATGCTCTCCGATGCCTTTTGGTCCAACCCTCCTTTCTCTGCATAATTCCAAGGCCACTCAACTTCTCAGATACACCCACCTGCCCTCTTACTATGGCTTCAATATTCCCACCATTGTACCACTGCTTTAACCCCTCCTGTTATGCTGTTCCACTTGCTATGCACAATCTGTAGCCTCCTTACTTTGCCAGTTTGAAAAGGCAGGTGGAGGCTATGGGGAAGTAGGAAAATTGGAAGGAAGGTCTGTGGGAGGTTTGTGTACCGGCAGAATGGACAGAAAATGAGATGCAGAGTTCCCATAATAAGTCTGGGACTAGTGAATGAGGAAAGAGCTCTATACAGTCAACTATAGCATACAGCCTCAAAGCCACCCAATCATCTCAATTGAGATGGTTCTCAGCTGAACAACACCATTCCATTAAAATGACTGCAGCATGGCACATTCACTCTAAGGTAGGCAAACAGCTCATCTCAGCAGATGTTCTCAACCCCCTCCTCCAGCATTAATGCTTGTCAGCCAATCTATTCTTATCATTCAAAGGGCAACAGAAGTGCATCACATTGAGCAGTTAACACTGTGACTTCTGTCACACTTAAAATAAAACGTATAAGCTAGCAATTTTCTTCTCTAGTTCAGTCATCACACAGCCTTGAGAAGCATACCACACCACATCCTAGCCATTTATTTACACCATCAAGCCACACTCACCACAGGTGCCCCCTATTCTTGGCACCACTCCATGCAAGACCTGCCTTCATCCACCTCATAAATCCCACAAGCCTGAGCTTTCTTCACCTGATGACCTGGATGACAGAGTACCACTCCAACTATGCTGAAAGCCTGGGTGATTACCTCTCTCAGCTGTATAAGGCATATATTGCAATACAGCAAGACGCTGAACACAAGAAAGCATTACACACTTCAGAGTGTCTGAGTATTGCCTGATCAAAAGTCATGATGTCAACTCTATTTTGTATTATCAGGTGATGTTAGCATAATGCCAAGTACATGCAGGGTTCAATGCACTCTGACATCTCCGAATTTGGACAGGAATATCTTTGATGTTTCAAAAGACTCATAATTATCACAACTTTTTGTGTAGACTTAGCCTCCTTGCTTCCAAGTAACTTTATTTAAGAACATTTCAACTTCTGGCAACAAGTCAGCAAAATATTATTTGTTTGTCCACCACTATTTTCCCCCTCCTGAAGGTTTCTGTGTGCGCCTTTTCTTAAAATTCCTTCATGATTACACTTGTTGAGGATCAATGATAGCATGCAGTGTTGTTTGACACCTATACAAGTCAAACCAATGACTTTGCTCATGTTCTAACAAGTGCTCAACAGTTGTACTTCTGTAGAAATTGTATCAGCTTTATTACATTTAAATGATAATCCAAGCATTAAAACATTTTCACCATTTCCAGCCTGCTTCATGTTTTCCCAAGGTGGTGTACATCAAACAATGCTGGAAGGCTTCATTATAATCCACAAAGTCATTCACCAACTCATCAAGCTCCATCGTTCTATCAAATAGCATATGCAGATTGAATATTTGTTCCACTGCTCCTCTTGTTCTACAGCCAGAAGCTTTCCATCCCTTTACCCCTTCAAATAAGAACCACTGTTGTGTACTAGACAGGCCCATTGCTACATACTAAATGTGCCCTTTACTTCTCACTATATCCATGCATCACAAGGTAGGTATACATTTGCAGCATTTGGTTTTCAATTCTGTACTCACAGGGGATCCTCTGTTTGATTAGGGGGCAGGGAGTAAGGCAGGAAGAGCCTCCCCCCCAAAAAAACCCAACCAACCAAACAAACAAACCCTCTTTTTAAGTTCTGTAAAAGATGAATTAGCAGCAGCTTTTGGCTGTGACAGGACTAAACTTTTAGCTGTGGGCCTGCAAACACATGGTAAGAGAAAGTACCCGGTGCTCAGCCATGGTGAGCCTGTACTGTGGTTGGTAAGATTCTTGAAAAATCTCTCTCTTTTCGTTCTACCTGCCCAAAACAAGGTGTATGTCTTCTTTTGGGAGGAAGGTATGTAGTATATGAGAAAATATGGTATATAACTGCCTGAAGAACTGCTTAGTTTCATTTGCATTATAGACCTAAATATATTGCCTCGACTATACCTAGGCAAGCTTTTTTTCCAGGTAACACAAATTTACCATAAGCAGCGATCCAGGTTTTCCATTTGCCACAGAAAAAAGTGATAAAACCTGGATTTTCTCCTTTAACAGAGAAAAATGAGGGAAAAGGTGGGTTTGCCCTTGCAGGGTGGCAGAGTTCCAGGAAGCAGGGCTGGCTCCTGGCCATTGCATGCACTCCTGTGTGGGAGCATGGGGGGCACATGCCCCCAGATTTGTGCACAGGACAGGGGCAGGCTGGCCACTGTGGGCTCAGGCTCCCCACCTGCTGGCATCCCCCAGGACTTCCACAGCCCAACAGGTGAGACTTGGCACAGCAGGGCAGAGCAGGGTGGGGAAGCCCGGTGCCACTGCTGTGAGCCCTGCACTGCCATGGCGAGGTGCCCCCTGCTCACCCAGCAGCAGCAGAGGTGGCTGTGTGGAATAGTATCCATCACTGCTGTCAGGCAGGTAGGGGTCTCCTTACCACGGAGGCATGGAGCTCCCAGCGATGGCAATAGCTTCCCCACCCAGCTGTGCTGCACCGGGTCTTGCCCGCTGAGCTGCAGAGGCCCCGGTGGAGGGCAGCAGGGTGGGGAGATCAAATCTGCAGCAGGCAGCTCGCATCCATTCCCCCTGCCCTGGGACAGGCTTCCGCTCCAGCTGTGCCACCTAAGGGAAAGGGGGACTGGGCTCCGTGCTCCACTGCAGCAGCTGCCACCTCCCACATGCAGCAGCCAGGTCTTGCTGTGGTTGGGGACTGAGGGGCACCCAGCTGGGCTGGTGGGGGCTGTGCATCATGAATGAGGGGCGATGGCACAGGCAAGGTACCAGCATACCAGGGCTGCTCAGCACCACAAAACAGTAGGGGAGGGACAGCTGCAGCTGGGCCTGCATCCTGGCAAGTGAAGGGGGCAGGGGGAACTCTGATTTTCCATGATAAAAAACCCAAAAATCAAATGCCAAAATGTATAGGTATTTATAATTTATTTTATTATAGTGATCAAGGCACTGGTAGGCTTCCAGATTGCTTAAAATTGTAAATATATCAATATCAGGTTCAACTGATACCTATATTAGTGGTGTTTCATTTTAACCATGGAAAAATGCAGATTTTGGTGTTTTTTAAATTAGAGAATTTGCAAAATTTTTAATCAGAGAAGTTGCGATTTGTAAAGAGAGAAAACCAGGATGCCTGATCATAAGTAATTTGAACAAGAAAGAAAGAAGTGTACAAGATGAACCCATAAGTGACATGGTCCAGTACTGCATGGATAATAGTAAGCCGGTGGGAAATATGAGAGTAATAAAAAGAGACTAGATAAACTAAGCTGATGTCCTTTATCAGCCCCAATTTACCAGCATCTATATAAATTAGTTAGGGTTGGACAGAACCCTTATGTGGGTCAGTATGGAAACAAAATGTATTAATATAAATAACATGATATAAACATAATAATTCATAAACACCACACACAAAGAACTGCTCACCCACTAGTTGCCCCAGTCAACATCCTTTTTTGTGCAACTAACTCTGCCTCTGGCTCCATATTCCTGATCTCAAGGGAACTTTGAGATCACTCTGATGCTACAGTTGAGTCTATTTTCTTCACAGGAAGAGATCTTCAGCCACAACCTGGAGTCAGAGATTATCCCAACACTCTTGTGCCAAATCTGCAACAACTTCATCTTTTTCAAACAACAACTGATGCCACTTGCAATTCAGTCACTTTATCCAAAATCTCCTTGTGGAATCAAGACTGGATAGTGGAGCAGTTTTCAGCATCATGTGACAGTCATCCTGGAAAGTAACTGGGCTATTGGTCTAAGAGGCTGCTCAACCCAAAAGCCCCACACACACACCAGCATTCCAGCAGTCTAAAAGAACTGGATAATCCCACTTGTATTTACAGCTGGACAAGTATTGACTTTCTGGTTAAACGCAAAGATAGTGCTTTGTCTCTTGCACTCCATGCCTGCTCTGCCTTCAACATACCAGTGAACTTGTTATAAGGAAAAGTTTTATGCTGAGTATTAAGATTGGATAGGAAGTGTCCATCTCACTTGCAGCAGTGTTTGAGGGAGACTTGTGTGGCACGTACCATTTCAATTGGCAGTTACTTGACACTCATTTTAAACTTGCTTTTTTAACTAGTGCAGGCAACCTCAGATGCGGAAGAGGTTTCAACCATCTATTGCAAAACAATAACCAAGCTTTCAACACAAAAAGATGTTTGTATACCGTAGCATACAAATATTTCACCAGTTATCTATTGCTTCCTTTCACCACTCAAACCATGCTGGGTGCTTATCATTTCAAACAATTTGTTTTGTGACACCTTCCTCCCCAGGCCCAACAAGTGCAAGGATTGAATGGACTTTTTTTTTTCTTCTTTCTTTGATCAATCCCTAGATTTTGAGGAACTCTACACAGGCTCTAAGTTAATGTGTTTATACAAGAAAGACACTGAAGTTTAGTGGAGAAACTAGCTCTGCTAGGGCTAGAACTTAATTGATAAACTGTTTCCATTAAATATTTAATAGCATTACTGGTTAGGAACAGTGACACCAAAAGCTGAACAAGCAACTCCTATAAAGGAGGCAGAACAATATCACTTATAAATGGTCGCGTCTTTAAAGGTCAAAGAAAGGTCCAGTGACTATAGGCAGGACAGCAGAAGTCAGGATTCTTGGGATTCTACCCACACCTCTGCCAATGACCAGCTGTATGGTCTCAAGGAAGTTACTTAAACTCCTGGTGCTTCTGTAAAATGGGACCAAGGATGCAAGCCTCAGGTGGCTTAGTCAATAATCATCTTCATATCAATCATGATCTGAAGTGCATACACAAAGCTAAAAGCAAAGTCAGTAGAAGGTCTCACACGCACCCCAAACAGAATGGGCCATCTTCAGTCAAGCTAGAATGGTTAGGAAATGGAGGATAACATAAATCAAATTATTCTGAGCCAGGAGGTGGTACAACTGGCTACAAGTCACTGGATGCAGAACCTCAGGAGAACGGGGAATGTATTTTACTAAAATTAGGAAGAGGAAGTAGGGAGTTCCAGTCCTTTTGAATTCCCTGCCTTACCTGTTTGCGCATGGTATTCATGACTCCCATAAAGCTTGCTAACAGCTTAGCTTCTTCTCGGGCGGCGAGTTTCTTCTCCGTTTTCTTCTTGTTGCTTTTTTCTGACCCAGAGGCTGCCATGCTCCTCTCTTCTCACCACCAGGAAAACAAGGGCTGACCAGACCCGCACAGGCACATACACTGCGGCTGGAAAACACCCGTTACAACACACCGAACTGCTGCAAACAGGAAGGCAGCTGGAGAACTGGACAATCCTCGCCCCACCCCCCACCCCGGGCAGCTGCCGGGCTGAGCAATCCGCCAGGGCAGAACCAGCTGTCCCCTGGAAGAGGCTGAGCAATCACCAGCTTCGAAAACCCGGGATCCAGGAAGAGCTGGGCCTTGCAGGCACCTACGGCAGAGACCGGGGAACGCAGCCTGCCCCGGCGGGGGGGAGAGGGCCGCGGCCGCAGCACCCTGGCGCGGGAGACTCGGGACGCATCAATCGCCGACGTTCCGCCAATAGAACGCGGCCCCTCCGCAGCGTTCCGGGGACGCGGGGGGGGGGGGAAAGCCGCTGGGCGCACACTGACGTCACTGCCCGGCGCGCACTCCATCCACACTCCCCCTCCCGCAGGCCCAGCGCGAGACAAACAAAGACCGGGGAGGGCCTGCGGTAGGTCACGTGACCGCGGTCTGCAGCGACGGGGGGAAGTGGTTCGAGTGCGCAAACGCAGACCTGGGGCGGGCTGGCTGCGGGCTGAGCAGTGCCTGTGGGGTGTGTTTTCATCTTACAGCTGGAGCGCTCTGATAAGTCTGCGAGCTCTCGGAGGTCAAGGGTACATGGGCAGCACCCTTGGCAGAGCAGAGCCCGGAGACTTATCACAGCTCCCCCCACTCCTGGTTCCACGCAGTGGCCCGGGCTGCAGTGCATCCCAGCAGCCATGCAGGCTCCGACCAAGTTAGCTGCACAAAGCAAGACGTTTTATTTATCCTCGTGAGCAGTGCCGGATTTAGGCACAAGCTAAGCAAGCTACAGTTTAGGGCCTCACATTTTGAGGGGCCTCTAAGCATCAGCTGCTGGACTGGAAGTGATCACGGATGGACAAACCGCAGCCCTGCGGAGCCTGGTGGAGAGGCCACGATGACTCCTCCCACAAGGCCCGGGGTTGAGGTTTGGCCTACGCCCCTGCCCAGGGGGTGGAAGTACCTGTACCTGTGTGCAGTGGTCCACGGTTTGCTGGGTGGCAGCATAGAAAGATTGGGAGCCCCTAGTTTAGGACCTCACCCCATCATAATCCGGCCCTACTCATGAGATGATTGTTCATTTCATTATAAAACTAGGAACCCTCTGGCATCATTGGGTGCGTGGAGGGAACTGGGTCTGATTCGTCTTGGCCATACAACTGCACTTCCCCCTCAGTTTTACCTTCTGGATCTAGCACGCGATCTAGGCCGCCTGAATAACGCAGGTTCCAAATGGTGGAACAACAAAGCAGCTGGTTCCAAGTTTTGCTGTTCTTTGGGGCCAAGATATGGCCAGGTCTAGGATTTTCATTCTCTGGTCAGTAAAAACTGGGGTTAATGCCGGCAGCATGCAGTTTTTATCTACTTACACCTCACTTTTGTCTGTCAGAATAAAGGACTGTATGCATAACTCATTTTTCAGTCTGGCCACCAAATGAAAAGACAGAAAAAAGATTCAGAGCAAATGGAATTCCCCTTCCTCCCCCCCCAATAATTAAAGCCTATAAAATATTTTTTTTGCTCAATACAGTATATTCCTTTCAACTTGAAACAAAATATTTCATTTTGGGCCTTGTAAGACAAGTAAATAAAATAAAGAGACAGGTTCACAAAACCTCTGGGAAAGAAGTCTAAGTGGCAGTGATCTCAACCTGGGGGCTGAGACACCCTGGGGTGTTGTGAGATCATTTTCAGGGTGCTGCAGTGTGCTGCTCAATATTAGCTCTGTTAGGTATGCAAACACCTACACAAAACTGACAAGATAAACCCAGAGAGCATGCAGGCATGTGTGCTTGCAGCAGTTCAAATAGCAGCAGCACTAATATGTGCCAGAGATTTGTGCCTCAGCATGCCTGAACATACATTTTGGTGTGGGTCAAGTTGTGCCACTTGGAGCAAACTGACCCTGCCCAGCTCCTTCTGGATCTTCTGCCAGGGGGAGCTAGAGCCTGGGGCCAGCACCAGTATAAAAAGTTGCCCTAGTGAGTAGCTCAGGTCTACTTACTCTCAGGAGCTTCTGGGTGAGGAACCTCTGGGAGGAAGTTGGCTATGCCCCTTCCTGTCCCAGGCTGCTACTGCTGTTGTTACTGCAAGCTTGGACTCAAGAGCTTCTGGGAAGAGGATGGCCAGGCCCTTTTCTGCCCCTGGCTACTGCTAGCTGCTGGCTTGGTCTCCGAGCTTTTGGGAGTAAGTTGGCTGAATTGCTTCCTGCCTTGAGTGGTGGCGGCTGCTGCTGTTGCTGCCCCCTCCCCACCCATGGGGGGGTCCTAGGCTGCATGCTGCTGCCCCCCCTTGGGGAGGGGCCCACTGCACCCTATCTTCTGCACCCCTGTTCTGGCCTGCTGCCCAGCCTGCCACCAATATGTGGTCAGGGGACAGCCTGAGGAGGGAGCCTGTGCTGCCTGTGGGCCTCTCCCCCACCCTTGTTGCCAGAGCCTAAAGGTGCCTTGCCTGCCCCAGCTGCCTTGGCAGGCCGCCCCCACCTTCACCTCCCCTCTCGCCAGAAGCACATGCTGAGTGGCTGAACTGGATGGCTCCTACCATCACTGCTGCTGCCCGCCTCTCAGGAGACAGAGAGATTCCCTGCTGCACCACCTTGCACCACTCAACACCACACCTGCACTGGACTACTCCCCAAGTGACTGATTGCTCCTGCCCTCCCTCACAGCTGCCTCACTGCATCTGATCCTGCTTTGTTTCCCTACCTGCTGCCCTGCTGCTGAGTGACTAGCTGGAGGCCTGAGGGGCTCCTGAACTGTTCTCCAACAAACAAAGCCACTCTACCGCTCCAGCCAACTTTTACATCTGCCTCAGTGCCCTTCCCTGTGTGTTTCGCCCTTGTGTGGTAAGTCCTGTGGTCCACTCCCCCTGCCCTGGTGTTTGTGTGACTGAGTAAGTCAGCTCAAGTCTCCCCAGCCCTTGTGTGTATGTGTTCCCCCTCTCCCACATTCCCCAAGCATAGCCCTCCCAGCTCTTTTCCTGTGGGGATGTAGCTCAGTGAGCTTTAGTCCCCTTCCCCAGCCTGCCTCTACTAGATTCACCAGCCCCACTGTACTTTTTTGGGTTTCTTTTTTCGTTTCCCCTTCCTGATGTGAAGCAATGGCAGAGCACTAACTTTCTTTGTGTGTGTGTGGGGGGGGGGAGGAAGATTCCTCCATAGAATTTCCTGCGGCCTCTGCTGCAGGGGCAGGTGAGACTCCAGCAGGCCTCCAGAGGAGTTCCCAAGCCCCCTTCCCCACCATCAGGGGCCAGGGGCAAGGGCAGTGGGAAGGGCTCCCCAGTGGGGGGTGAGAAGGGCAAGGGCCCTGCCCCTAAGCCTAGACCTGAGGGGACTAGATGCACCACACCAACTGGTCCACCCACTCAGCCTGTCCCTAACCCTAGCCCCGGCCCCACCAATGTAGCCCCCCAATGGGGGAACCACGGCTATGCACAGGTGGCTGCGGGGCTACCCACAGCTATGGGGCCTGGACCCTCCACTGCTAGCCCTTCCAGCTTGGGCAGCAAGGCCCCCTTTCTGGCACTCGGCCATAGGCACAGGATGAAGTGCCAACTGCACAGGTGGGAGACCCTGCATTTTGCGACCTGGGTGCAGACCCTGGCTTGGGTAGTGGGGGCCCCCCAAGCTTGTGTTGGGCCTCCAGCTTTCATGGCAAAGGGGCCTTTTTCCTTGCCTCGGAGGCTGCCGCACAAAAGGCGGTGGAGAGGGACAGTGTGGTGGAGGGCGAGTATTTCTCCTTTGAATCCCTAGAAGAGCTGGGGACCAGAGTGGTCCTCATCTCTATCCCACTTTATAGCCCCAGTTAGGCCCTGCTCCCCCATCTCAACTTTCCCCAGGGTTTGATCTCCCCTGTGGTACCCTCTCCCTGGGGTGCCAAGACCCCGGCCTCTGCCACCTGTGCTCATTCCATCATCGGGTCATGATCCAGCTGGTGGCGGCAGCGCAGCTGGAGACTGAGGGCAGCCTCATAATTACTTTTCAGGGGGCCCTAGTGAGGATTTTTTATACACTGGGGGACCTGGGGTGCTTCTGGTGCCATGCCCCGGGGCACTTGCATCATGAGTGCCCCATGGGTCAGGTGGGGAGGGTGTCCACAGGTCCCACTGGCAAAAGGGGTGCCACAACTACCAGCCCCCCTCCGTGAGCTCGAGGGACCCTGCCCCCAACCAAGTATGGCAGAGTCCTGGGGAGGGGGGCAGCGGCCAGGGGAAGAGGGAGAGGCCTGCCCCCGCCCCTGGCCGTCCCCCCGCTGTAACTACCCCAGTACTCCAACCCTCACCTTCTACTGGAGCCTATCCACCTGAGGACTGCCCATGGCTGAGTGGGTGCAGGTCCCCTTCAGGTGCAAAGCCAAGAGAAGCCTGGGTGCAGCTGGAGCCCTCTGATGTAGAGGACCCCCCTTTTTTCCCCCCCCAACCCCAAGACCATCACATGGGGAGAAGGAGTGATTTAGCTTCTGGGGGCTTCCCCAGCTGCGCTGGACACCCCACCCCCAGGGAAGATTAAACAGGTTATCCCAGTAGAGGAGGCTTTAGGACTGCTGGACACTCCTAAACAGGGGCCCATGCAGGAAGCCCTTCACTCCAGTGGCCAGGACCTACCCACTGAGACTGTGGGTGCTGAGGCTGACCCAGAGGAAGGTTTGGCAGCAG
>NW_005843299.1:157471-160601 GCF_000455745.1 Alligator sinensis
TCCCCCTCGGGTTGGGGGGGGGGGGGGAGATGGGGGTCCTGGAGCTCACCCTGGTGAGCCCTGAGGAGGGTCCCCTTTCCCAGGACCCCGAGGTAGAAACTGAAACCACCCCAGAGCCTGATGGGTCTCTTTCCTCCCCCTCCCAGAAAAACCTCACCTCCAGCTTGCCCCAGGGTCCTGCACCAGAGGGGGTTGTGGTTGGGTCCCCTGATGAACAAGCTGATCTTGTTGGGAACCCTGACATCACTTCCTGATATGATACCACTTCCTGTGATGTCTTTGAATATGGCTTTCTGGCCCACTGGGTGATAAAAAGTTCGTGATCTGGCCCCACATTCAAAAAGGTTGGACACCCCTGCTGTAGAGGTCCTGAGCTTCCCCTTGCGGGAGGGAGGCCAGGGCCTGGTTTACCTATGCAGCCAGGTCCTGGTGTTCTGCCTTCAGGCCCTGCAGTGACTACTATATGGTGTTCGTGGCCATGGGGCCACCTGGGGCATGCTTTCCTCCACCACTTTCGGGGGCTCTGATACGACTGGCAGCTCCTCAGCCTGCAGGGCTTCTCCCTGTGTGACCTATGAGGGCTGCCAGATTTCTACCAGGGCCTCTTCTGGGCCTGGAGGCTGGTCTCTGCCTTCAGGTCCCCCACAACAGTTGCCAAGGATGCTGACCTGCTCGTTGAGCCCCTCCTCTGGAACCCCCAGCTGGAGGTCCTGATGGCACAGGCGCCCCGGTTGTGACAGAGGTTGATCCTGGCTGGTGTCACCCGTATTGGAGAACATCTGGACTACAATGGTGGGAGTGGGTGGATCCCACTGTGCTGGCCTGGTGCATGGGTCTACCCACAACATGAGCAATGAGCCGCCTCGTCCAGGAGGTGAAATCTGCCCTACCTCCCGATGCCCTTGCCTTTGTTGACCAGGTCCTGCGTGGTGGCAGTCCCTGCCCCCTCCCCCATCCCGTGTCCTCCAGCCCACCAGAGTTTGTTGTGGGGCTGGTGCCTTGCCCAGTTTCATGGCGCTCCCTGGTCTACCACCTGAGCCACCTGGAGGACACCAGACCGGTTCGCTTTTCCATTGTCGCCACCTCTACACACTCATGTACCACACTGTCCATCATGCTGCCCTCACATCCTGCTCAGACCCCAAGTGGTAGGACCTACTTGGTGAGGGCATAGCTGGGGCACCCCAGTGGTTGAGTCTGCCACCCCATGAGCCACTAGGGACCTGAGCTGGCGGCTCCACCATGGAGCTGTTGCCATGAGCATGTGTGGCAAGCTTCATGAACACCCCAGTCTCTTGCCCCTTCTATGGGCAGAGGCTGCAGCCCTCCACCTCCACAAGCTGCACTTGAGGTTCTGGTTGAATCTCACCCCCCCCACCTCTTTTATTTTTGGTCACCCCCATCCACGGCCCCACCAAGTCCCAGGATCTGGTCAACCTCCTTCTGGCCCTGGCTAAGTGGGCCCTGTACTCTACCAGGAAGGAGGCTCTTGGATGTGTTTGAGGAGCGGTGGGTGTGGCCCAGGGGGCTCTGCTCGGTGCCCCCCTCTGGAGAACTTTTCACATTTTGAACCTTTGACCCTCGCATCACTCCTACCCTTTTCTTCCCTAGTTATCCCACCAAAAAATGCAACAACACCCCCCTCCCCTCCCCAAATTATCAGTTGTATCTTTCAAACTCTGGCCCTGCACAATGGGGGCTATTAGCTAACTAGATGGGCCTTAAGGCCCACGATCTCTGGAAGATGCAAATAGACAGGAGCTTCTGAGGCGCAGCCAGTTTGTATCTGGGGCAACTAGCCTCATGTGCCAGCTGGACTGCTGAAGCAGCCCTAACCTAGAGTGGCCCCTGCACCCTCTACCCACTGCAGCAGTCTAGCAGTGGGGGCTGCTTCCTGGCTGTGACCTGCTGCCACCTGCAACAGCATCCGCTCCCTTGGACCTGCGGCCCCATGGCTGCCAGACCCAGATGGGGACTGCATGATTGCTTGGGCTCTGGTATAGGCACTGCAGCAGAGTCACCTGTGCCTCTGGACTGGCTGCCCATGGGCTGAGGCTGCACAGTTGGCCTTCATGTGGCACTGCTGTCATGTCTTTTGTTGTCCCTGCTCTGCCATCTGGGTAGCTGTCGCCCAGAAGATGTACTTCTTGCGGTGGCCCTCTTTGAACGATCGAAGTGTGTCCTCCTGGCCCCAAATAGCCAGGTGGTCAGCCACCTCATCTGCCCTCCAATTGCGTCCCCGGTGCTGACCGTAGGCAGGGTCCTCTGCCTGGGTCCCACCACTTGCCGCAGGAATCCTGGTGTTCCCTATTTAAAAATCGCAAATTCTCTGATTTAAACACAATTTCTCTAATTAAAATACCCAAAATCCATATTCTTCTGTGATTAAAATGAAACTATATAGAGAAAGATCGGTTCAGGAATGTTTTATTGATATATTTACAAGTTTAAAACAATTTGGGAACCTACCAGTGCCACTATTATCATAATAAATCAAATTCTAAATATCTATACACTTTGGCATTTGCTTTTGGTTTTTTTGTTTATCATAGAAAAATCAGAGCTGCCCCTGCCCCTTTTGCCCACCAGGATGTAGGGTGCTGAGCAGCACTGATATGCCGGTGTCCTTCCCCCTGTCCCTCACTCCTGATCTGCAGCTCCTGCCTGCCCACACTACCTCCCTCCCAGCCACAGTTTTGTTTTTCTTGTTGTTTGGGTTTTTTTGTTCATTTGTTTAGCAGAATTGCTTTATTTTTCTTCAGTTAAACAAAAGTGAAAGCCAGGAGTTGGCATTTTCTGAGAGATGCCTGGAGTTCAAAAAGGTTGAGAGACAGCAACTTGGGTGTTGAAACACTCACCTGGAATATGGGGGACCTTTAGTTGGTTTTTTCCCCCCATCCTTTGATTATAGGGTTTTGAACCGACATCTTTCCAAACTAGAAAGCTACAGGATACCCATGATGCTTCCCAGCACTCAGTTTCTTCTGTTGAGACTGTGTTTCCCTTTTTTACAAATAACTAAGCATTCATTGGAACAAGCATGAACAACTGGTGCCTCCTGAGACCGGGGTGGGGGCACTGTAGTGGTGAGTGGCAAGCAGGGGCCACCCGCAGCCCCTCGCGGGGGGGG
>NW_005843299.1:160691-162559 GCF_000455745.1 Alligator sinensis
GGCCACAAGCCGGCGGCGGCTACAGCAGTGGCCAATCTGGGAGGGTGGCGGGGGCATGTGCCCCTCCCCTGTGCCCCTCCTACGCATCGCCTATGGGAATAAGGATCAGAATCCTAATCTTCTAGGCTAGAGAGTTTTCATGTTCTTGCTATCTGTCTCAGTGACTGTTTATGTATTATATACAAAGTTGAAAAAATATCATCAGGAGAGAGTGAGAGCTCAGGTTATCCTATTGCCTGGTTATTAAGGTACTCTACTGTGAATCATCATGGTAGTACATCCATAGCTGGGGAGATCCTTGCCCACATTCTTCTTAATAGACTTATCTTCCTCTGGAGATTTTTCCAGTCCCAACGTGGTTTCAGACAACTCAGAAGTACAATAGACAATGGTTTTGTTGCCAGACAACTGCAGGGGAAGTGCTGTGAGCCAAACCAAGATCTTTACATGGCATTCATTTAATCTGACTAAGCCCTTTGATTCAATCAACAGAGAGGGCCTATGGAATATCTTGATGAGGTTTGGATGCCTATTAACATTTGTTACCATAATCAGGCTCTTCATGATATGACAGAAATGCATATCATGCCATGGCTCAGAAACAGCTCCCTTCATTATTTGAACTAGAGTCAACAAGGATGTGTTATTGTAGCAATACTTTTACATATTCCACATCTCACTGCTGATCTGGAGTCAGCATCCAGTATTGCATGGATGGGAATCTCTTTAGCATCAACTACAGGCATGTCGCATCTTATGCAGGGGTTAGGTTCTGAGGTCACCGTGTAAGGTGAAAATCGCATATAGTCAAATCGCTAGCTATATTTGACTAGCGGCAACTGCCTCTGCCTCCAAAACCTCCCACCGCCACCGTGGAGCCATGCTTGGAGCTGTGCGGCCGGCGGCAGCAGCGCTGCACAGGGTGGCAGGGGAGATGGCTGCATGCCGCCAGGCAACCACCACGCTGCCAAAACCTCCCGCCACTGCAAGCCCTGCCCCCCTCCCACCCCGCATATAGTTGAATTCGTGCAAGTTAAATGTGCGTATGACGTGACTGTACTGTATTTACATTCTAAATCCAAGAAAATTAACTCTTCCATTACTGATATTCAATGTGTGGATGATTGCTTCATGTTTGCCCACTCCAATTTAAAAGTTCCAGGTCACTCTTGATTGCTTCTGTGAAGCATATGAATTGCTTGAACTCACTGTCAAGTTCTCAAAAGCCAAGATACTTTACCAATCCACCTTTGGAGAATGTTGAGCATTTCCCCTACCTAGGTAACCACCTTTCTCAAAAAGTAAATATAGGCAATGATATTCTATATCAGATAAAATCTGCCAGTGCTGCCTTTGGGTGCCTCCAAAATCACGTTTTCTATTATTAACCAAACTTCTGTCTACCAGGCTGTTGCCATTCCTACCCTGCTGTATGGGTGTGAAACCTGGACAACATATGAGAAACACCTGAAAGCTTTGAAACATTACCATCAGGAATGTCTCTGGGACATCCTCCATAACAAGGGCAGAAGAATGAACACCAGCGTTCTGTCTCGAGCAAACACTATCAGCTTTGAAGCCACATTTATACAGCACCAGCTCCACTGGACAGGACACATCATAAGGACACCTGACAACCAGCTCCCAAATGGGTCCTGTATTCCCAGCTCACCTGTGGCCACTGCTCTAGAGGTGGGCAGAAGAAGAGAATCAAGGCCAATCTGAAGAAATGTGATTATTAATATCGATACTTGGGAGATTCAAACATTGAATCACCTCCAGTGGCACCATGATGTAGAAAGTATTGAACACTTTGAGAGAACTTGCCTTACTATGGAGGCAGATAAATGAGAGACACAAAGGGAAAG
>NW_005843299.1:162613-165919 GCF_000455745.1 Alligator sinensis
GAGCCATAACCCTACATTGCCAGGACCCACTCCTTTCTCCCAGAACTATTTGCCATGGCTGCAGCTGAACATGTAGATCTTGGATTGGCCTCCTCAGCCATCTCTGGACTTACCAATGACTTCCCTATTTACTGGAAGCCTGTCCTTGTACTGAGGGGGCTGATGACAATGAAGAGTTAAGGTACTGTTCTGTGAAGTGGGAGATGTGGGTTTAGATCATCTCTGGCAGCTATCTACTAGGATACTGGTTAAAAAAGGGACATTGATCTCTTTTGTGAACATAGTTCTGAAAAGAAAATCCATCCAAAACCAGGTGGGGAATTAAGCTATATTTGCAAATAGGTTTAAGATAACCAAATGTATTTTGGGTGAATATACTGTTTGTCAAAAAACAATTTCTCAGGTCTATATTCTATTAAGAATTCCCTGTTGCCATTGCATTATAACTGCATAAAGCTGTGCCTTGAAGGTGGCAGAAATTTTGCATGTGAGAGGAGATATTATATATTAGCTTAAAGAATACACTAATTTCAGTGCCTGATAGCCTCTGTCTTGTATGAAGTCGCAATAGGATGCACTCTGTCCAGTGCTGCAGCAATCATGTGTGGCAGGCTTGGCAGTGGCAGCTTGGTTTGCCAGCTTGAGCCAGAAGGCTCAGATTGATTGGTGGGGGCATTCCCCTTTCCCACCAATCGAGAGGGAAGGAGAGAGGCTTGCCCTGTCCTAAGCTAGGGATGAGGAGAAGAAGAGGACCTGAGGGGGAACTAACCCCTCAGGCTTCCCTATTGGTCTGCTCCCAATCTGGGGGCAGAGCCTCCAGAAGGAATAAAAAGCCAGTGTGCCCAGTACATTAGCAGCTTTCAATGAGGGAAGATGAGGGCTGTAGAAGAGCTGGTTGAGCTGACTAGCAGGGACGGAGAGGTTGCCCCAGAAGTGCCCTGAAGACACCTCCAGTGTGTGCGGGCCGGGAGCGATCTGGGCCCTTTTTCGCGCCGCGCAGGCTGTGGCTAGCAGCCCAGGCTCGCTGGGTCGGAGAGAACAGGCGACACCCTGGAATTAGTCACGGATACGTAATGGTTGATTCAAGATTGTTTACTTACACCAAAGATGGTCGCAGTGTAGGCTGGACAGTTTCCCAGGCACAGCTCTGCTTAAATCCTCGTTTGAGGACTCAGACAATATTTGGATCACTCCCACGGAGTTGTCGAGGCTCCGTGGATCCTTTTGTGCACAGGGAAGAGGGATACGTCGAGGTTTGCGATCGGTGACGGGGAGAGGCTAGAGGCTGATCAGACCCCTGTTGCCTGCTTGAAATGCACTGGGTCCAATAGGCTCCGCAGCGCCCAGAGATCCTCACACAGCATGAAGTCTCCTCCTCCTGGTGTTCATGGAGTCCTCTTACTTGGGCAGAAACCACTCAAGCCTTTTATACGGCTAGCAAGCCAATCACTAGCCGCCACGTGTGAATAATTTCATGCAAGCCAATAATGGGGCTCGAATTTTAATACGAATGGCGGGAACTCTTTGCAAAGTGCATTTCTGTGCTGCAAAGAAGAAATGCACACTGCAAAGAAAGCTACAAATTGGCGGGAATTCTTTTACACCGGGGTTTTCTTCTGCAGCAGCAAACTCCACCGTGCAAAGAAGCTGCAATTTAGCGGGAACATAATTCAGTGGTGCCAAAGCACACACAAAACAAAAATCACACCTTTGGGTTGTGACACAGTGGAGAGAAGCAGCAGGTGACTGAATCCCAGCCGCCGCAGGAAGAGCATGGCAATGGTGCGTGGGTCAGTGCACGGAGGGTCCAGAGGGCAGACAGGACCTCAGTGGCTGTATGAGGCAACGCAGGGTTCTCAACCCTGCACGAGGCAGGGGTCCAGCCCCTTTGGTGCACAGAGCAGCGCGTAGGGCTGGTGAAGAGCTAAAGGGACCACATGGCTGCACAAGCCAGCACAGGTCCCCAACTCTGCATGAGGCAGGAGCCCTCGATGCACAGGACTGGTGAGGGTCTGGGAACGGATGGGACCTTGGCAGTTGCACAAGGCAACACTGGTCCCCAACCCTGCACAAGGCAGGAGTCCAGCTCCTTGGTGCCCTGAGTGGTGCACTGGGCTGGTGGACAACGGCTGGGACTGCAGCAGCTGCACGAGGCAGCGCAGGTCCCCCACCCTGCACGGGGCAGGAGCTGGGCCCTCAGTGCACGGAGCTATAGAGCTGACGAGTTGCCAGGACTGCATGAGGCAGCACAGGTCCACGTTCCTGCCCTAGGCAGGTGCCTCTTCATTGCACTGGGGGGCTGAGAGAGAGCTGATAGGCCTCAGTTGCTGCATGAGGCAGTTGGGACCTTCCTGCCGCAGGCAATGACCAGACAGGTCAACCACCCCTGCGAGGAAGGGTGCTGGGAGTTATGAGTTACCCAGGGAAAAAGGATTCCCACCGGGGAGGAGGGGCCTTCCTCCCTGTGTGCAATCAATGGGAAGCCCTTGAGGAGAGGGGACAATTCACCCTTGGACACAGAGGGGCCCCTGTTTTGTTAAAGGTGGTTCCAGGGTTACAGGCCCCTTCTAAATGAGTGACCAGGGAGAGAGTAACAATGTTTTATTAGGTAACAGGATCCTTCCACAGGTTGTCATTTCTTCTTTGGGCACAGCTCCTGGGCCATTGTTGTGTTCTGGTCCCTCATGTCATTAGGATTTTTGCTGTAACTCTGTGTCCTTATTGTTTATTTAGGAAAGGGGTAGTAAGCTGTTTTATATTTGAATCTATTGTATTGGTTATCTGTATATTTCATAGATTTCATAGACATTAGGGCTGGATCGGACCTCGGAAGATCATCGAGTCCAGCCCCCTGCCCAAAGGGCAGGAAGTCAGCTGGGGTCATAGGATCCCAGCAAGATAAGCATCCAGTTTGCTCTTGAAGGTGTTCAATGAAGGCGCTTGAACCACCTCCAGTGGCAGGCTGTTCCAGACCTTGGGGGCTCGGACAGTAAAGATATTCTTCCTTATGTCCAGCCTGAAATGATCTTGTAGTAGTTTATGACCATTCGACCTAGTCGTCATCACTTGGGGCACTCTGGTGAACAAACGTTCCCCCAGATACTGGTGGTCACCCCTGATAAACTTGTAGGTGGCCATCAGATCACCCCTGAGCCTGCGCTTTTCCAGGCTAAAGAGCCCCAGGGCTCTCAGCCTGTCATCGTAGGGTCTGCTTCCCTGACCTCTGATCATGCGCGTGGCTCTTCTCTGGACTCTCTCAAGCTTCTCCACATCCTTTTTGAATTGTGGAGCCCAAAACTGGAAGCA
>NW_005843299.1:166426-166771 GCF_000455745.1 Alligator sinensis
TTTTTGAAGTCAGGATATATGACATCAATCTCTTCTCCCTTGTCCAGGTGATAGGTCACCTGGTCGTAGAAGGAAATGAGATTGGTCAAGCAAGACCTACCGGCGACAAACCCGTGCTGGCTATCCCTTAAGATGTTGGCGTCGGCCAGTCCATTAAGGATGGCCTCTTTAATAAACTTTTCTAAGATCTTCCCCGGGATAGAAGTCAGGCTAATGGGCCTATAGTTAGCCGGATCCACTTTCCTCCCTTTCTTGAAGATAGGCACCACATTGGCCTTCTTCCAGTCTTTGGGCACTACACCAGAGTACCAAGAGTTTTCAAAGATCCGTGCTAGAGGCTGGGCT
>NW_005843299.1:167156-177279 GCF_000455745.1 Alligator sinensis
TCCTTGGAGGTGACTCCCATCCTCCATCCTTTGTAGGCCTTTCTTTTTAGCCTCAGGAGGTCTGCTAGGTCCCTGGAGAGCCAGGGGGGCTGCTGTGCCCTCTTGCTGCCTTTCCTCCGAGATGGAATAGTCTTAGTTTGTGTGAGTGAGTCTACTGGTATAACCTGATTGTGTATGGTCAATTATTGTTCCATCACTGCTTGCTGTTAATTTCATTGATTTGTTCATTAACCTGTGTTTTACCCTTAAGTCCTCCTTTGCAGGCTGCTAGAGGGCCCAGTCAAAGGTCAGGGGTTGTAGTTTAATCAGAAGGCCACAGGGGATAGGCCTGTGCCTGAGTTCAGGGTTGAAAAGAGCTATTGCCTGTGTAAATCTATGTAAATAACCTGTGTGTGTGTAATCTTGCATGTATGTAAGATTATGGTTATAAGTTTTATATTATTTTGGTATCATTAAACATATACATAGTTAAATATCATTGGGTGTCCTGGATCTCTGCTCTGCTGTGCTCTGTAGTGAAAGGGGGTGAGCTGGCCTACAGGTAGGCAGCCATGTTCCCATGCACGCCCTCATATCCCTTTGATTGGAGAGAGGGTACCTTTCCACATACCACCCAGGTTACACATGTATGGCTTTATAGTTCACATAAAATCTAGATAGGGGCTACCCCAGAGCAATATGTTTAATTTTGTATTTTAATCTCTATCTTTTTTTGTTTGTGTTTTACTGAAGTATAGATGTTTGCACAATGATAAGATACTGACAAAGATATTAGCTGGCTTTCCTCCAGAATAGATAAATCAGTGCATAACAGCATTGCCCCGATAAGTCTGCCACCTCAAATCACCATAGTTACTATTATTGTTTTAGGAACAAGCCAAAACTGGGACTTGGAGTCAGATCATTTTTAACCCCAGAGTGTTCAGACCCAAACCTAGAGCCTAGTTTTACATGTAAAACAACACCAAGAGAAATCTAACTTTTGGCTGGGTTTCAAAAGAACAGCAGTTCTTCCATATTTTGGTCCTAGATGGTAGTAATCTTACAAAAGCATATGTTTTTGTATGATATCGATCACTCTTGGTAGACTAGAGGTGTCCAACTTATCCGGCCCTGTGGTTGAGTGGCTTGAGGCTGTCTGCAAGCCAGACTGGGTCCCCAGACCAGTCCTTCATGCCAGATCCAGCAC
The DNA here is from genome assembly GCF_000455745.1 of Alligator sinensis. NCBI lineage: Eukaryota > Metazoa > Chordata > Crocodylia > Alligatoridae > Alligator > Alligator sinensis. The sequence goes on from NW_005843299.1 coordinate 168,346, forward strand.
ATGTCCCAGAAAGGGTGCCACGTGTATCCCAGAGCAGCCAGTCCAGGACCATACTGCACACAGTGCCTGCTCCAGCACTCTGGATGTGTGCCACTTGTGATGCCCATTTCAGGACAGACCCACTCTATACTGAATCCACTGCATATCCCATAGTGGCTGGAGCAGGTGCTGCACATATTGCTTTCTCCGGGACTGTACTACCCACTCTGGGATTTGTCCTGGATCAGCACAGAGCAGATGCAGAGTGGCTGGACTGGGCAGCACACAGGGCTATCCAGTGCATGTCGCATGCTACCTGTGGGTCAACTCTGGGACCCATGGGCAGCACTGGGGGTTAGATGATAGGGTTCCATGGGACTGGTCCAGGCTGAGGGCCATATCTTTGACACCTGTGTGGTAGAGGATCTAGTAAGACTGCTATTTTGGGCTAAAATCTTATTGAAATAGCTCACAAGATTTGGCTACTGTTGAACTCCAACCTTTACTTTTGACCGGTGAATGTCAAATGTGAATCCTATTTGGATATGAATAACATATTATCTGCTTATCTCAAAACATTATAGACACTTTCTTGATGATTTATTATTTCTATACCATGACTAATATTCATAAGGACTACAAATTGTCTGGCATACCTCACCTAATCTCAAGAATAGTCCAGTAGAAAAGAACTGAATTCAGTTCATCTAAGTTCTTATTTGGCCCATCCCACCATAGTATCTGAGTGCCTTACGCATAATTGAAAACAGATATAAAAGTGTCTTTCTCAGTCCTTTTCAGAAAACCACATAATTTATATTGATTCTGCCTCAGGCTTTTTGAATGTCTGTACCTAGACTAAGATTCCTTTTCATAGCAGTTTAAAGACATGTATCACACTGCCTTTTAACATATTAACAGTATTTCTGTTACACTGGCATTAATGGCTGGTTGACGCAAGTATTGCAATGTAATGTTGGATGGTGCAGACAGAAGAGCAGCTCCCCGTTGTAACTCATGGCGCTTCAGTTTTAAAAAAATTCTCTCTTTTCTTGAATTTGCGCAGTTCTTACTCTACAGATTAAAAGTAATGTAAATGAGAAGATGCATCATATATAAAGCAATCAAATGCTACTGGGATAATATAAAATCTCAGATTAAAGCATGTTAACATTATTCTATATTTTAATATTAAAATAACAAAATGTGAATGGGGTTGTCTTTTTATAAAGGTAAGATTTTGAATGTGTATGACTAGTAGAAGGTAGACAAGTGGCAAGATAGCCTCCTAATTTTTAAATTTATTTTTTTTATAAGATTTTTCCATCATTTACACATCCCAAGTGTTTGAAAATTCAGAATGATCTGATGGAAACTCTTTTTCTACTGGCATAGCTTTATTGTGGTAACTACAGTGGTAATTTTTACTACCATTATGTTTATTTTAGTATAATGGGGAGGCCGAGGTTCAGAAATTATTCCAGTGTGTCCAGAGGTGAAGGACATAAGAAACACCAGACATTCAGCAAAACCCTGTGTCTGCAATGTTTATTTATAACATCCTTGTCTCAGCATGTCCTGCTGCTTTCAGGTGTTTTATGTACAGGAAGTGAGGTGAGGAAAAAGCTCTACCACACCATATTTATTGTGTGCAGGGACTAGGGACAGTTAAAGTCTCTGTATGTAAGGCATGGTATCCTGATGGGTTCAATCCTCCAGTGGGGTCAGAGAATGGATGGGGCTCCATGGGGCAGAGATGGTTCAAAGCATTAAAAGAAGTAGGTGGCCTATTGCCATTGCATTTCCTACTGTGCATCAGGGAAGTCTGGGAGAAATTCCCATTCTGGAAATCAAAACTCCACCCTTGTTTGTTACATTTTATAATGCTGTCAAAAATTGCACAGAGGCTTCTCTGGAGTTGGTTCTTGATGCATACCAGCTGTCCCTTCCCGTGAAAGAATGTTTTGCCCCACTTTTCTTGATCCTTTATGAGCCATGCCAAGATATGACAGGAATTGTATTCAGATAATTCATTGGGTTCAAACAACTATATTCCTTCATGAGCAATATGTTATTCGAAAACTTACTGATTTCTTGATTTGACTTGGTGTTTTGTTAACTTGAATGGATGACTTCCTTATTATTTCTGTTTCTGGTACTGTGCCTTTTACCATTTTATTTTTTGACAAATTTTTTATGACTTTTCTTCTGTCACAATTAAGCTTTAGGATCCCAATATCAAAGACAAAAGTGAAGCTGCTATCGTCTCTTACAGCTCTGCGAGCAGCAGTTTGCAACGTAAGGTTGGTGTTAATCTTGTCTCTATCCCTAAGAGCTGTTCAGTTAACTTTGGAGACTGAAGGATTTAACTGGAGGACAAAGTGGATTCGTACTTTCCTAGCATTCCTTAGGGAAGGGATGGCTTGGTTCTTTGGTTTGGTTATGCTATAAGAAAACCAGAATTCAACGTTTTTCTCTTCTTGCTTTTTATATTAGAAATTCAGGATTTGTTTTCCCTGCTTTTTCCTAGAAGACTTCACAGTAAACAAGAAAACTACTGAGTTTGTGATGATGATAAGATACCATGCAAGTGACACCTGATGGACTGAGATATGAAGTGATTTTTATGTAGGCTCTATAAGGCCCTTTGTTTTCTGGTTGGTTTTACTCTATTTTAATTCAAGTGCATGATTAAGGCCTGAAATAAACATTCTTATTAAATTTCAAGAATCCCTTTGCTTTTGGAGAGAAGGCATGTTTATACCATGGCAGCAGCATGTCCTGGCCTGGCTGTTCTCAAACAGGTCCTGCCAGCCTGCTGTCTAGCACTTTACTAACCAGAAGGTGTTCTGGTGAGGTCATGCTGGGGTCCTTCCAGGCAGTTTCTCTCAGACACATAGAGGACTTGACAGCAGCTGCAGACAGATGCCCTGGAACAGGGTCTGTGGTGTATTTCCAGGTCTTGAGCATGGGGGGGCATGTTCAGGAAGGCTAGGGCCAGAAGTTGAACATAAATCAGTTTAAGTGATCAGAAACTGGTTTAAACCTGTAATAGAATAGAAGTTCATTGCACATAAACCAGTTTCAAAATGGCTGAAACTGTTTTAAGATAAGTCTGATATGACATTCAACCAGGTTTAACTGATTTAGGTCAAGCTGGTTTATGAAACTTCTGTCCCCGACTGAACAGTCCCAACTGAGACAAGGTGCTGCTGCAGTACAGACCCCAAGAGAGCTCTTATTCTATGTACGTAGCTCTGTCAGTAAGTCACTTACTATTCCTGATATTTCTAAGATTAGAAAAAAAATTTGGGCAGGCTTTTATATACCATACAGAATGATGAAAGAAAACAACCAAGCACCCATTCACTAATACAGTTTGGAACTAGCAAGTCTCCTCTTTCAAGTCCCTGGGCCTCCATTTGTCTCAGGCTGGACATACATCATCAGTGACTGCTTCTTCTTGATGAATGTAGAAGCATCCATATTTTCTTTTATCTCATTGCACCATTCTGTATTGCACTCCTCTGCATTCTGCTGGTAGTAGTTGGGAGGAAGTTGAATGACTGAGAGCAGCTTTCTTGTAACTGCCCAGTTCAGTACGTGCATTCTGTCAGGCAACGCTTTTATTTTTGCTGACTTCACTCCTGTTTTAGCTTGTGGTCCTGAAAAGAAATTATTCCACAACCCTGGGGCGGTAGCTGTGACAAATCCATGTAAATATTCTTAAAATAATCTCCTTTTGGGAACAGATATACAATACGGAAGAGAAAAAACCTGAATGCTGTTTGGCTGACCCCTTGGTCAACCAACTATTGAGTGGGATGAAGTTATTGTTGCAAGAGTACATGTATACATTCTTTGCTCTGATCAAGAGTTTTAACTTGCATTAAATATTTTTGTTTAGTTTAGTTAGCCCCTGAGCTAGCCTGGGACCTTCCCTTTAAGTTAGTTTGTTCACTCCCAGAGGAATAAGAAACATCACTATCGGCTACCAGATTCCTAATCCAATTCCTTTCTCTGCATTCATCACAAGCAGAAAGATAACACATTAGTGGTTCTAAACCATTACAGTAGTTATTCCTAGTTGTGTGTTGTAGTCATATCTAATTAGTTGCAGCCAAATAAATGAAGCAAATCTGCAGTGTAAAGATTCTAAACCACCCTAGCAGTCTACTGGCAATACAACACGGAAGACTCATATGCAGGGTCAGTGTCAACTCTTTGCTTATTGGACCAGTAGGATCAGGGTGACCAACCACAACAGGTTTTTTTTATCTTTTTTTTTTTTTTACTGATAATTTGCTAACTTTTACTGACAACCAAACATTTTTACTGACATACATATTTTTACTGGTACATATCTTACATAATGTAACTGCAACCCTTCTGCTAGACTCTGAACAAAAGAGCTGGGTTCAGATTTAGGGGTTTAACACCAAACATAGTAAAAATATTTGGTGTTGGTAAAAAAGTTTGCAAATAATCAGTAAAAAAAAGTTTGACTTTAGAAACCCTGTTTGACTGCAACAATGATTCTATACCATGCTCCCCCATCCTCCAGAGGTCCCATACTTACTCCCAGACTTTGAAACCCCCTGACCACACCCTCTACCATGCTACTCACCCAGCCTACCCTCCAGTTTTCCTCCTGTTGGTCCCACTCCCCTGTCCCTGCACAGAGCTCCAGTGAAGGACCACTGGTTGCCTACCTGTGAGATTAGTGGTATTACAGGCAAAAAGGATGCAGCAGCACGGTTTGGGAGGGGGGCAGGGAGCTAGAGAGAATTACAAACAGTCCTATAAGCTACAAAGCCCTAAAAAGAGCTCCCTTCAGAGTACTGCACTCTTGGATGGACAGGTGGTGGTGTTGTGCTCTGTCTGTACTTCAAAAGTGTGTCCAGCTTTTTTCCAACTATTGAGCTTCATTGACGCTCTAGTAGCTTTCTGTTTTTACAGATGGTAGTACAAACTATTTCACTAATCCACTGTATTTTTAAGTGACTAAACCAAAGTAAGCTAATTTGCATCTTATTAGGTCCCAGGTGGGTATAACTGCCCAAAATGCATTTGAACTCGAGGAGATAAGCATTAATAGACTTATCCTTCAAACAGAGATATTGAAGTACCATGTTTTTAAGAGGCTTGTTGAAGCTCACAGTGGGCAGAGCTACAAACAGGAATAGAGTACTGTAATAATGCTGAAGTCTGTACTGCAATCAATAAATTAAAGTGCATCATTACATTATAGACAGTGCCAGTCTCTCCAGAGTTAAGACTGCAGTGTCTTCTATTATTTTCTCATAAAGACTGTTTTCATGCTTCCCTCTAGAAGCAAATCTATTTCAATTTCAAAGCTCATTTAATTTTCCAAATGTTGAGGTTAATAATTCTCATGTTGAAGTACACATTTTCCTGAACATTTGGAAGCAACTGAACAAACACTATTTCAGTGAATTGACTTTTAAAATAGATTTTAGTAATTTTTATGCAGTATATGATAGTTCTTTATCTTCTTACACATTGCAGATGGTGTCACATTTGTAACTCATTATTCACCGGATCATTAGTTACCATTCTAATCTTATGTATAAACCTATTTTCAACCAGATAAATCTCATTAACTGAGCACTTTGGTCAGTGAATATTTTCTCCATGAATATGTAATCCTCAAGTCTTATACTGTAGCATTTTTTTCTAACTCAGTAGAAAGGTATGTCCATAGAAATGAGAGATGATGATGTCTGAATCATCTGTGTTTGGGCTAGTAGCAGCCACGAACATGGAGAGGACTTCTGTGGCAGTTATTAAGTATGCTCAGCAGATTTTCTTGAAGCACACGACCTAGTGAAGTAAGGTATATACATTTTTATCTGATCTGGTTGGGTCTGTGGTAATACGGTAACACTGCTCTACTACATGAGGAGTTTATAGAAATCAAAAAAATGGTTATTGTATAAACTGATGTCTCTCAGATTTCCTAGCTAACCATATACAACATGAGACTGTCATTATTAAGAAAGGGCTTGAATATGGCTAACTAAAAAGAACTGAATATAGCTAACTAAAACTACACTGTTTTCACTAAGATGACAAAAATGTTTGTCTTTGGACAGAGACATTGCCCCTTCAGACACTGAAGAAACTATTGCACACTAAATTGTTTCTGCAAAAGATCAGAAGGGGAAAAATGTTTCTAAATGTACGCTAAAGTATGCAACTGTAATTGTTATGCTAAATCTTTCCATTGTAATGCAAACAACAAACCTGCCTTTCACAACTCCACATGGAATTGGAGCTGCAGAAGTTTGTCAAAGGCGGTATAGGAAGAATGATAGTTAACATTACTTTTTGTTTGAAAAGTTACTTAAATGCATTTCAAATGCTGTTTAAAATGTTTTATTTAATTTAAACAAAAATGTTTGTGTTTACCTAAATTCAGGAGGGTGGAACACAGAAGCCCTGGATTGAACTCAGTGAAATGCTTGCTGACAAATCTTGCAAAGACAGGATTCTGGACCATGCTTCAACAGAGCTAAGTGACATGCAGGAAAGGGGAATGTAGTAAGAGTTGCAGTTAATATAATCCTATCTTGCTTTACAAATTAACTCCAGCAAACATCAGATGTCAGCGAAGAAAAATGTTTGTACTGAACAGTTCCAGCTCTGTCCTCATGTTTATATTGCTCTCCCTAGATTTTAAAACCAGATGTATCCCTGAACTACATTTCCTTCTACCTGACCCAGATCATGGGACAGTTCTTATTAAAAAAATAAAATAAAAAGGGAAAGAAATTCTAAGATGAAAATCTTAACTTTATTAGTTCTCTCACAGAATAAGGATCAATTAATGTAAAGTCAAAGAAGATTCAGATACCTTTATAGTCAGTAGAGATGTTATCATATTTCCATACCTATTGAAACCTCAGGCTGCATTAATTTTCTGCAGGTTCTTCATGAGCTTGGTGGGTAGACAATGCACATCTTTCATTATTTCTCTGCCTTCCCAGAAAACATCTTTTGGCTCCGAGACTGGTAATGTGTGCCATGAACTGATGATGACCTGCTTTTGTGGAGGAGCAAGGAGATCTGTGCATAGAAGGGACTTTCCGTATGTCCTCCTCCACAGATTGGCAGGAGTGCAATACTAACAATCTGGCAAAGCTTTTCTTATTTTCCAGTGCTGCTTATGGGGATGACTATGATTGGGCTGGGCAGTACAGAGCATACCCACCTGACCCTCTCTCCTGCAGGGCTGTTTCGGAGCCAGCATGTGCTAGTACTGTGTGCATGACGGTAGAGGACTATGTGGCAGGGGTGCAGTGGTGCAGTAGCAGTGGTTGCCAGCCCAGTTTTGGGGAGACTAAGCCCCGTTAGCCCCAGCCTTCCACTGCCTATGTTCATCCCTATAATCATTTATCTTATCTGCCTTTATAAAGCATCCCTTCTGAGCACAATTTCTAGAACAGTACCAGACTGCCAGTAAGTGGTATAAAGGGGAGGGGAATTCAGGATGAGTGGTTGCTCCTCAAGGGAGCAATCCTGGATGCACAGGCAAAGTCTATCCCATCTCAGAGAAAAGGCAGCAAGAGGGCACAGCAGCCCTCTTGGCTCTGCAGGGAACTAGCAGACCATCTGCATCTAAAAGGAAAGACCTACAAGGGATGGAGGACTGGATCTACCTCCAAGGAGGAATACTCTGTGCTGCTCTGGACCTGTAGGGAGCGAATCAGGAACTGAACTCTAACTAGCTACAAGTATTGAGGAGAAAAAAAAGTCCTTTTTTAGATATGTGAGGAGCCGGAGGAAAAGCAAGGGCAACATTGGACCCCTGCTAAACCAGATGGGAGAACTGACAACTGACACCCAGGAGAAAAGCCAATTGTTAAATGGGTACTTTGCATCAGTCTTTCACCAGTCCCATGGGACGCTCCTGCCCATTATGAGATGCTGTTGGCTACAAATGTCCAACTCAGGATCCTTACAATTCTGGTTTATTAGGCAGATTGAAGCACTGTAATAAAGTTAAATCATAAACCTTGGGGCTGGTCCCCCCCCACCCCACCCCCCATACACGCACACGTACACACACACACACACATGCACACACACAGTAGCAAGCTACAAGAGTCAGGTATACCTATCCTACAAGCACTGGAGTCTGCTGTCGATGGCCAGTTGAGGCATCTTTCAGCGTGGTGTTATCCTCCAGAAGGGGGTCGCCGGCTGGTCCTTCTGGCTGGACAGGTCGGGTGCTGGTCGAGTTGGAGATCAAGAGGGCGCCGCTGAGGGTCACTTTTCACTGCTTTTTATCTGTCCTTGGCAGACTTTGGTGACTCCCCAGTTTTCAGGTTTGCCCAATCCAGGGGTCGTTGACCCTCTTGGGACTTCTCCCTCAGTGGCTACTGGATGGCATCTGTTAGCCCCAGGGGTCGTCCACATGTACGTGCAGGTTTGGGAGTCCATTGATGAATTTTGAATAGGGCTCTGGGAGCGGTCGATCTGGAGATATTCATCCCAAAAGTTGGTCCCCGGTGTTGATAAACTCAGGCCAGGGCTTCTAGCCCTTGATCAGTGACGTTTAGAGATGTCTTGGTTGCTACATTGTCTTCTATTGATTTCTTCCCTTCGTTGATCTGCAGTTTCCTTAGGTGTTAATTTCTGTCTGCTACTGTGTTACACATTCAATCACTGATTCACTCGCTCTTTCAGGGGCCAGCCTGATACAGGGAAGCGGCAGTTTGACTCCTGCCCTTGTTAACATTGTTACTAAACACATTTACAGTTGAAAGTTGAAAGGTGAGGAGTATAAAATATAAGCTACAAATGCCATGGCACACAAATAGATAAAAATACCAAAATACAAGGGGAGATATAAAATGTGCACACACAAATTTTAAAACACAATTCCTTATCTTAAAGTGAAAGAAAGAGGAAGGAAGAAAAGGTAGAAGA
>NW_005843299.1:177477-187791 GCF_000455745.1 Alligator sinensis
GGCCATTCTTAACAGACTGGCCAATGGCAGCATCCTGAGGGATAGCCAGCATGGGTTTGTTGTGGGTAGGTCTTGCTTGACCAATCTCATTTCTTTTCACGACCAGGTGACCTATCACCTGGACAAGGGAGAAGAGATTGATGTTCTATATCTTGACTTTAAAAAAGCCTTCAATCTGGTATCCCATGACCACCTCTTAGCAAAACTGGCTAACTGTGACCTTGGCCTCACCACGATCCGCTGGCTGGGGAATTGGCTCCATGGTAGGACTCGGAGGGTGGTGGTTGATGGAAGTCAATTCTCGTGGTGCGCTGTGACCAGTGGGGTCCCTCAAGGCTCTGTCTTTGGGCCTATACTATTCAACATCTTCATTAATGATGTGGACATTGGAATCAGAAGCAGACTAGCCAAGTTCACCAATGACACCAAACTTTGGGGTAAAGCATCTATACCTGAGGACAGGAGGGCAATCTAGGCTGACCTTGACAGGCTCAGAAAATGGGCAGATGGGAACCTGATGGTGGTTAACACCAAAAAAATGCAAGGTTCTCCACCTTGGGAAGAAAAACCTGCAGCATCCTTATAGGCTCAGCAGTGCTATGCTGGCTAGCATTACAGAAGAAAGGCACTTGAGGGTCATGATTGACCACAAGATGAACATGAATCATCAATGTGATGCTGCAGCTAGTAAAGCCAGCAAAACACTGGCTTGCATCCATAGATGCTTCTCAAGCAAATCCCAGGATGTCATTCTCCCATTGTACTTGGCCTCGGTGGGGCCGCAGCTGGAGTACTGCATCCAGTTTTGGGTTCCACAATTCAAAAAGGATGTGGAGAAGCTTGAGAGAGTGCAGAGGAGAGCCACACACATGATCAGAGGTCAGGAAAACCTTATGATGAGAGGCTGAGAGCTATGGGGCTATTCAGCCTGGAAAAATGAGTATCAGGGGTGATCTGGTGGCTACCTATAAGTTTATCAGGGATGCTCACCAGGATCTGGGGGAACATCTGTTAACCAGAGCACTCCAAGGGATGACAAGATCGAATGTCACAAACGTCACAAACTCTTCCATGACCATTTCAGGCTGGACATAAGGAAGAACTTCTTTACTGTCTGAGCCCCCAAGGTTTGGAATAGACTGCTGCCAGAGGTGGTTCAAACACCTACTTTGAACACCTTCAAGAGACATTTGCATGTTTATCTTGCTGGGATCCTATGACCCCTGCTGACTTCCTGCACCTGGGGCAGGGGGCTGGACTCTATGATCTTCTGAGGTCCCTTCCAGCCCTAATGTCTATGAAATCTATGAAAATGGACAATCTTCATATTAAATCATGAACAACTACCATTACCATTATTTAAAAGGTACATGTACATACTATCCCTCCTTGAATAAGACCCAGTGATATTTTTATATGTTTTAAACAAACCATGTTTTCCATAAAAAAATGCTCTCTGTAATGGGAGGCCTCCAAGGAAACAATGCATGAGTCATCTCCATGGCAGATACAAAGGAGGCACCTCCCTTGGAACAAAGTCGTGTATATGGAACTAAAATATCTAAATAATAAAACAGTGTTATACTGCTGATGTGGTTGGCCAGTGGTCTAAAAAGTAGATGTATTCTTTATATTACAAAACTATTGCTGATGTATTTTTGATGTTGAAGGTGAGGCTGACAACAAAACTACAGAACTGAGATTCAAATACAGATTGAAAGACAAGTTTTTGTAGATTTTCCTACTAGAAAAATCATTGAGGCATTAGCTTGTGACCTATCACATCAAGTATTACTCTTGTTTCCTGTCCAGGATGTCCTGCTTTAGTGCCTGTACATAAGGATACAGTTTTTTGGGAGGGTAATTCTAGCTGGGAGCATCCGAATAGAAAATCATTCAGTGTGGTTTTGAGTAGGTAGGATGTATGGAATTTCAGCTATTGCCTTATATCTTCTTTTTTAACCTATGTCCTTTATTTGTATAATGAGTATGAAATTCATGTTCTCCTACTCAAGTCAGGTTAAATAGGCTTAATGCAAAAAACTCAGGGAGTAAGAGACGATAGAATTCTCATCTCCAAATCTGAGCAGGTTTTGTGGCTGCAGTGATGCTCTGCTACTGCTCACCTGGGACCTAACAAATCATGACTTCTTGTTGCATTCCTAACGTAGTGTGCCCACCTGGCCTCGAACATCCTGTCCTGGGTGGCTTTGGTCCGGATATACGATGGTGTCCGCCTTGTTACCCTGGGTGGCCCTTTGAGTAGATGTTCGCTCCTGATGTGGTACTCCCCAATCTCTCCTGCCACAACTTTGAATTGTAATACAGTGGGGTGTGGTACCACTCGGATTCCCTCGAGGGAGAAATATCTCTCTGGCGGTCTTCTGCGAGGCTCCACCTCTCCTCTACCTCGCCCTTATACCCAGCCGTGGTGGGTCACTGCTGTTCTTATGGCCAGCTCCCAAACGCCAGGCCCCTGGTTCCTCCCTGGTTATCATGCCCGCTGATTTTCCTTAATGCTAACCCCAATCCTGAGGCTCACACGCCAATCGGGCCCCCCCCATGCCCTGATACTCAACCCCTCCAAAAGTGGGAAATGCAAACTGGATCACAAAAAAACCCAAAAGAAAAGAGCCTTCCTGACACCCCCTGAGGAACCCCTCCGTACCCCTGTCCGGCCTTCAAGGCCAAGTCACACACAACCCGCTCCCCTTGACTTTTATGGGGCTATCCTAGGCTCTCCACATGGTCATGGGATCCTGTGGCCTTCCACAGACTTCCTCTCCCTCGCCGCTCTGGCTTCTATATGTTCGGGCCCCCTGAAGCCGTCCGGTGAACCCAAGTACCACCAGTTACCTGCGATATCGACGATACGCCGCCACGGTCTGTGCCCCGAAGCATTTTGGGCTGCCCTGGCCTCCCGTCTTCTGCTAGGCGCGTCTCTCCAGCCGCCCCGGGGCCCTCCACCATCCCTCCTGGTCGGGTGCTGGGTAGTGGGTCAGCACCTCCCCCTCCTCCACAGTGGCCGCTGGAATCAGAGTCCCTCTGGGCTCTTCCGTCCTGTTCTTATAGTCTTCGAACGGGAGCCCCTGCTCCTCGTTCGGTGTTGTCTTCGCCACAGCTGGCAGCCTCTGGCTCGCAGCGAGTGCAGCTGGATCCTTTTCCGCTGGGGACCACCACTTCCGGCCCCATTCGCTCCATTAGGAGCTTGAGGGAGACCCCTCCTGCTGGGGCTTCTCCTGGCGTCTGTCCCCCCACCTCTTTGCTGGTGGTCCGCTTTATTTCCACCGATCGGTGATCGCTGCTGACGTCACTGGCTGGCCGCAGCTATATGAAGGCATGGCTGATGATTCGCATGGGCTTCTCCCAGTGTTCCAGCTTCGCCGCGGGTCCTGCTGCAGGTGAGTGTTCCCTTTTAGTTTTGCTTTTTCCTCCCTGTTCTTCCCCGGATTCCTGTTCCTGGGGTTCCCCCCTTGCCCTTTGGGGTCCTCTCTTTTGTTTCTCCCTACGACACATAGGGTTTTGGATATCATACCAACATAAAGACAGAGTGAGCACATTGGGTGACTTCTGCACAATCCACTTCATAGGCGATGCGTGCCTCCCGAGGCTGAGGGGGCACAGTGACTGCCCGCAAATAGCAGTGGCAGTGTTGGTGGCAAGGGCATGGTGGTGGCAAGTGGGGACTGCCTGCAGGCGGCCACGCTGGTCTGGGTGGCGACAGCAGACTGAGTGGGGACCATCAGTGGCCACAGTGATCCTCTGTGGCACTTCTGGGGGGGAGGGGGGTACCAGTTCTCCACCTGCCCTCTTCCCCCCCCCCCCCCAGCCTGTCACCTAAGCTGAGAGCACTTGCTCTCAGGGGGCACATGTGCACCCCTACGTGTTGCCTATGATCCATTTAATAGTTCACTGGAGCTCAAGTTTTGCCCAGGACCTTGTAAAGGTTCTCTGCTTCTGAGTGAATTTCATCTTGGCCGTAGAAATACAATGGAGCTGTAGAACTGGAGAATACTGTATGAGCTGCACAGAGTAATTTGTACTCATATCAAAGTTGTGTCATGGATAGTCTTGTCAGACAGTATCTAGTATCTACTTTTTCTAGAATCCCAGGATAAATTTGGCTTTGTGTTTGTAGCTAGAATCATTTTACCTGATGAGATGGAACTTTAGGTATCTGCACAGTTGGCATATGTAAAGTCTCTTGCTTTATTTTAGTCTCAGTAATTTAATTGGAAAGCCTTTTTGGTTTCTTCTGCAGGGGCATCATATAAAGATATTCTGCATGAATATATATTCCCACCAAGGCTCCTAGTAAATTTTAACGCACAATGGAAAACTCCAGGACTAAGTATAGACAGTCAAAAGCCCAAGGCTGATTTGATTCAATCTTTGCAGGTTAGTCTGAGCTGCAAAGACTGAACCAATAATCAAATGAACAGACATTCACTAGTGATTCAGGAAATGTGGCTCAAGCCAGAAGCTGGGGAGCATTAAAGCACAGCTCTCTGGCACATAGCCAGCATGAGCTGTGTGTTTGTTTCCTCTTCCAGCTGCCCATGAGATCTCTGGGATTTACATTCCACAGTCACAACAGCAGGACTCTGAAGGGTTGCTCATCAAGTCCTTTTCCTGCTTCTAGGTGTTTCTTGGATTTGTGGTCCACAGTTGCAGTCAGCACTAAGTAAGCTAGCAGGGCAGGGCAACTCTGCACTCAGGGGAAGGCGAGTTTAACCCCATTCCCTGGCCCCAGCCCTGAGCCAGGGTTTGCCTGGGGTGCCAGGAGCTGGCCAGTCAGCCCAGCCCTTGCTGCTCCAGCTAAGGAGCAGAGGGGTGGGACTACCCGCGCTCTCTGGAGCAGACAGCATAGCACAGCACAGCACAGCACAGCACAGCCCAGGGCTGAAAAGCTTGCTGGGAGACTGATTTAACTTGAATCAGGAAGGGATCTAGGACAGCAGTTTCATAAACTGATTTGATCTAAATCAGTTAAGTCTGATACTACATTCAACCAGGTTTATCTTAAACCAGTTTCAGCCATTTTTAAACTGGTTTGTGTGCACTGAACTTATATTCTGGTACAGGTTTAAACTAATTTCTGATCACTTAAACTGGTTTATGTGCAACTTCTGTCCCTAGCCCTATAGTCTTGATAAAACTATGACAGTGTCAAGAAGAACCTGAGGGGCATGGTGAATCACAGACAATGAATCAGCCATTCATGCAGTCACCAAAGGAAGAAAAAAAAATCCAGTTTTGGTTTGTATTAACAGGAATATTATATGTGAGACATGGAAGGTGATAGTGCCACTCTATTTGGTGCTTGTTAAGCCTCAGCTAGATTATCAAGTGCAATTCTGGACTCTACATTTTAGGAAGGATGTAAAGTAACTGGAGAGGATCCAGAGGCAACTGACAAATACAGACACGGGAATTAACTAGTTAAAAAGTTAAAGAAAATGGCTAACTTTTACCTTTAACTAGTTAAAAAAGGGTTATGCTTTAAAAAAAAGTTAAAGTTAAAAGTTTTTAAAAAATTGAAATCTGGCTTTCCCAGCATTTTTCCTGACAGCCACTCTCTAGGACTTGCATGGAATAATATTTCTTTATTGAAACTAGGACTTTTTGTTTGAGAGACAGAGAGAGTAGTGTGCCTTCCTATGAGATATGGTCTCTTAAGAACTACAAGCCCCAGAGTTCCCTTAGTTCATGCTGGCATTTTCTGTGCATTTGCAGAAGTCAACAGGGTAGCCAGTTGGCTGCAGGAGAGGAAACAAGCACAAGCAAACAGAGACACTGATCCCAGTAAGAGTGGGAGGAAGTAGTGAGGGTGAAGCAGATGATGACTTTTTAAATGTTAATGAAGATCAGAACCAGCAGCCTAGGGTCCAAGAAATTGAGCATTACTTCTCATCTGTGAGAAACTTATCTGAGATGTCATCTACTATGAAAAAAGCTATTCATCTGTTATAACACAAGCATTCCCCCATCTGCCCATGTAGAGTAATTGTTCAGTAGTGGGGGCTTAGTTTTGCAAGACAGAAGAGGAAAAGTGTCAGATTTAAATTTTGAAATGCAGCTTTTGTATGTTTAAACAGCTTCTGCTATGCAACTGAACATTCTTTTTCTTATTTAAACTGATTTTCTCATTTCAGTCTAATTTTGATTTTGAGATGCTCATTATTTCTAATTCGGATGTATTTCATACCCTTTTGAGCAATAAAAATTGTAGCAACAGAGGTTTCATTTGTCACCTGGCTATGAATATCTCCTTTGTTATTCTAGTATACCTATATGATGCATTGACTTTTATGAAAGGGTTATGACATGGAGAGGGTGAGAAGGATCTAACATTACATAAGTGTTGGTAAATTGTTATTATGAAAACTGTATGACAAGTATAACATTGTTTTCAGATAAAGCAAGGTGAGTTCCAAGTAAATTAGTGTGCTTCTCTGGGCTTATGGAAAAGAAACCCACTCACTGCATTTGAAAATGAAAAATGATACTAAGAGGCAATTCACCGTGTTTCACACATTTCTCACAAATCAACTTAACTTTAACTAGTTACTCTCTTTTTAACTTACCTTTTAACTAGTTAAAAGTTAAATATTTCCACTTAACTCAAGGTATGTTAAAAGTTAGCAGCCTTTAAAATTAACTAGTTACATTTTTCATAAACTTTTCCCATGACTGGACAAATATGAGAAAGGGGTTAGAGTGCAAGTTGTATGAGGGAAGGTTGAGAGAACTAGGCATGAACATTGCACGCCTCCCAAGGCTGGGGGGGCATAGCAACCATCCACAGGTGGTGGTGGCAGGGGCATGGCAGTGGCAAGCTGGTGTGGCAAAAATGTCTCATGCTCACTACACAAAGGGCCTCACAGCTGAGAACTGTAAGTTGTTTCTTTTTCTCTTCTCTCTTCCTGCATTAGATAAGCAGTAGCATAGTAAGGAACAGTCCGAACAAATGTTACACAAAGATTAGTTACTGCTTGCTTTGCACATAAATTTTGCAACCCTTGTTACTTGCCCGTTTTAGGACTACGCATGTACTAAACTTTGCAGAAAACTGTAGCCAATTACAGATTGCCACAATGGAATCTTGTTCATGAGAGCTATAAAAATGTAACTTTGGGCGTGGCTAGGGGTCGACTTCGCTTTGAGCACTTAGCTCCGTTGTCGAACTTGTTTGCAAACAATAAACTCGAGTTGGACCCAGCCTGAGTGTGTGACTCTCTCCTTGAGGTAAATTGGACAAAGCCTTCGAGGGCACGAAACTAGCAATTTGTGCAACACTGGGAGCTTCTGCAGGCAGCCGTGGCAGCGTTGGTGGTGAAGGGGGGCATGTGGTGAGCACAATCAGCAACCACCCACAGGTGCCGCCAGCAGCCAATCTCGGGGGGGGGGGGGGGGGATGTGCACCCCCTACACACTGCCAGTGGAACTAGGCATGTTTAGTTTTGTAGTAAAAATACGCTAGAATTTAAACATAATGCCTTTTTGCAAATGCTTTTGTATTCAGCATGCTTCGCAATAGCTTCTACATACAGATTGAGGCCTGCTCTGCACATAAAATTTTGCAACCATGCTTATTC
The DNA here is from genome assembly GCF_000455745.1 of Alligator sinensis. Taxonomy (NCBI): domain Eukaryota; kingdom Metazoa; phylum Chordata; order Crocodylia; family Alligatoridae; genus Alligator; species Alligator sinensis. Next base: position 185,076 of record NW_005843299.1, read on the forward strand.
AGCGCCTTAGAATTACACCAAGATAAGGGGTTACTAGGAGGCATTAAGTTTGCCGCAGTTCTGCTTTTGGACTGCGCATGCGACAGGCCTTTTGCCGCAGTTCTGCTTTTGGACTGCGCATGCGACAGGGCTTTTTGCCGCAGTTCTGCTTTTTAACTACGCATGTGCTAAAACTTGATAAGAAACACTAACCAATAGCCAGTTAAGTTCAACCTGCAAGACAAGACGTAACAATAAGGAAATTGTAATATCGCCAGTAATTACACGACACGCTGAAACCCTCTGTTTATGTAAGCTATAAAAGTGGAACGTCAGACACACTCGTGGTCGACTCTGCTTTGGGTGTCTCAGCCCCTTTGTCGACCTGCTTGCGCAAACAATAAACCCGAGATGGACCCATCCTGCGTGTGACTCTCTCCTTGAGGTAAAATTGGGCAAGCCTCCAGAGGCACGAAACTAGCCATTTGTGCAACAGTTTTGAGAAAAGTAGATTAAGGTGGACCATAATAGCAGTTTTCAAATATCTGAAAGCCTCCCATAAACAAGTGGAGCCATTTTGAAAATCCTTTGATAAAAATGACAACCCCCACCCCCCAAACCTGGCCTTCTCACCAACTGGTCCGAGTCCCGTGGCCTTCAGAAAACAGCATGAAACTGCTTTAAAAGTACTAAGCCCAGGGACAGACCAGCAGGACTTTAGAGAAATCTGCACTCTGAGTTGGAAACAATGCTATTGTATTATTAGCATGATTGATATTGCATTCTATACAGCATGCAGAAGTAATACCAATGGTACATAAAAGGTCATGTTTTGCTCTCATATCCGATGCAAATCTAGAATAATTCTGTTGCAGTCTATGAAATTATCTGGATTGACACTAATGTAATTGAGACCATTATTTGGGTAATTTTTATTTTGAAAGAAACAGTCTTTAAAGCTTTCCAACATCCACGTTAAATATTTTTGCATAGCAGCTAACTTCTCTGGGAAGTTATTCTGACATGTCCACAGCAATGTCTTTGGCAACAACATTTTCTTTCTTTCATCTCTGTCAATTTATCAGCAGATATGTCTGCAGAGGAAAAAATATTTTTTCCTCTTGGATGATCTTAGATACAAGCAAATTCATAGTGAACTTTGCAAATATGCAAGGGCCAGACAGTACCTGTCGAGTATTGTCCTGCACAGGGGACACATGGAGCTGCTCATTTGAGCTTTACCTCCTGGAACAGTTTTATATGCAGAGAGCACATACATGTCTATGCCCTGACCTGTGACATGGTACTCTGTGTGTGTACCCTTCCACTGATATGGAAAAATGTGTGGTCATGGAAAACACACAGGCTTCAGGAAACAGTATAGATGATTCTTCCTTGAGAGTAAACAAAGATATTGTTTACAGTTTGTGCAAGTTTGTAAGAGGCGGCATGATGAAACAGAAAACAAAGGTCTTTAGCTCTTGTGATAAATAAAGATGTATTAAAAAAAAAAATCAGGGCTCTTAGACCCGAGGCCAAATTCATGTTGTAATCAAACGCAATTCCATTGACATCAACAGGGCTGTAACTACTTGCATAAGATATTAATTTTGCTCCTGGTTTTTTGGCCAAATTTCAAGGGAGTGATTACATTCTGCTGGTCTAAAATTTCTCTGAGGTTTTATTTAGATGGGTATGCTTCTCTCCCCATCTTAAAATGCTGCGTAGCATAGCTGTGTACTGTCAAGCAGTTGTGTTATTTCAGTGGTGTGTAAATGATTCCCTTATATGTTAAACTTAGGAAGCAGTTTAGAATATGTCTTGGGAAAAATGACTAGAGCATGGAAATATAAGATTGCAAAATGATGGGACTCATCGGAGACAGGATCTATGAGAAATGTAATAGCCTTAAATAGCAATGGTCCCTGCAAGGGCTTAAAGGAAGCTGCTTACAGTGATCTTGCAAAGAGCAGAAAAAACTCTGGCCCTGATCAGATACTTAAAGTTAAGCATGTGCATAAGCGTGCACCACCTTGCTGTACTGAGCTCAGTAATGGACTCATGTTCCTTGCATGCTAGGGAGTCTACTTGTTTCTATTGGCCAGAGGGGAGCTGGACAGCATAAAGAAGGGAAGGGATGAGGCTGATGCCATCTGTACTGGCTTGGAGAAGGGTTTCAATGTGTTGGAAAAGCAGTAGAACAAGTTGTTCACCCTTCTCATAAGAAGAGAGGTTGTGGCTATGTGAGATAAAGTATCTGTGTACCTACTGTTCAAGGCTTCTGTATAAAAGCCACATTCTAGCTCTTAGGGTTTAGACAGTGTCACAACCCAAAGCTGTGATTTTTGTTTTTGTGTGTGCTTTGACACTGCTAAATTATTTTCCGCTAAATTGCAGCTTCTTTGCACGGTAGAGTTTTCTGCTGTAAAGGAGAACCCCGGTGCAAGGGAGAATTTCCAGCCAATTTGTAGCTTTCTTTGCATGGTGCATTTCTTTTTGCATCCAAGAAATGCTCTGTGCAAAGAGTTCCTGCCATTTGTATTCTAATTCGAGCCCCATTATTGGCTTGTGTGAAATTATTCACACGTGGCGGCTAGTGATTGGCTTGCTAGCCATATAAAAGGCTTGAATGGTTTCCGCCCAAGTTGGAGGACTCCACGAACACCAGGAGGAGGAGACTTCACGCTGTGTGAAGATCTCTAAGTGCTGTGGAGCCTATTGGACCCAGCGCATTTAA
>NW_005843299.1:187836-196385 GCF_000455745.1 Alligator sinensis
GCAATCCTCGATGTATCCCTCTTCCCTGTGCACAAAAGGACCCACGGAGCCTAGCAAACTTCGTGGGAGAGAGAATAAACAGACCCACGGAGCTTCAACAACTCCGTGGGAGAGAGAGAGCTTGTCGTAGTCCTCAAACGAGGATTTAATCGGAGCTGTGCCTGGAAAACTGTCCAGCCTACACCGCGACCATCTTCGGTGTAAGTAAACAATCTTTAAATCAACCATTACGCGTCCGTAACTAATTCTAGCGTGTCACCCGTTCTCTCCGACCCCGTGTGCCCGGGCTGCTGGCCACAGCCCGCACAGAGCACAAAAAGGGCCCGGATCGCTCCCGGCCCGCACAGACAGTAGATATCTAAGGAGTTTGCATATTCTTTGTTGATACGATAATTAGATACCATATATAGTTAAAGATAAATGGCCAAAACAATTGTTCCTTTCATTTACCATCAGATTAATGCACTGATATTTATGCATATTTGATGTGCTTGTAATGTCTTTATAAACTAAACCATGGAGCTCAAAACCCAGTAATCCTGATGGTCTGAAGCAAGTAAATGGAAATCAAAGAGACCTAGCAGGATTTTAACTGTTCTAATCCTCAATTAGATTATAGGGTGAAGAAGCATTTAAGGATTATGATGACTGATTTTCTAGATAAGCATAATACAGCATAAAAGAAGAAAGCACATTAAAAATGTTCCTCTTCATGTGGTCAGTCACACACAGTCTGTTCTTTTATCTAAGGCAGTGGTTCTCAATCTTTTTTGTACCAGGACCCTTTTCTAAACATCAATGGCCAGTCCAGACAGTAAATAGTTTAAGTAGAAAAAAGCCCCCTGGCCCTGCTGGTGCCCCTCACTCCCAACCCACAGCCCCCCACCACCCAGTCCTGCTGGTGCCCCTCACCCATGACACACTGTCCCCTGCCCCCAGGCCCCAACTCCCTACGGGGCATGGGGCAGGGGTGGGTGTGTGGGGCAAGTGAAGTTAGCATGCCCCCTCCCCCCGGTGTGTTATTCCTTGCACTGCTGGTGGTGCAGCTGGTGCAGGGGTCCCAGCAGCAGTAGCAGCAGCGATGAGTCTCACTGTTTCCACTCTCCTGTGCCAGGTCCTGCCTGATGATGAACCACAGATGCTGCTCCTGCCCATGCAAGTCCAGCCAGACTACAGCCCTGTGCCAGCTGTGGGTGCTGGGGGAAGTGGGGGGGAAGTGCTCCCATTTCTTTCCTGATGTGTTGTCTGTGCCCTCCTCCCTGATGCATCATCTGAGCCCCACTGTCTGTTCCATTGACTTACCTATGGGGAGCTGTGGGAGCTGCTCTCCATGCGGCCTGGCTGCCACCTGCATGTATGATAATCCTCCTCCTCCCACTGCTCCCAGCCCCTTGCAGGCTGGAACTCTACCAGCCTGTAAAGGGAAACCCCCAGTTGCCTGTAGCAGGGTGTTGGGATGTTCCTGGTCCTTTAAGAGAGCAAGCAGGCTGAGAGGCTGCTTGCAGGTGGCAAAGGTGGGTAATTAAGGACTCACCTGACTGGCAGCTATATAAGCCCCGAGCCAGAACAACCTAGACAATCCAGTCCTAGGAACCATGAAGTGAAGAACTTGTAGCAGTAGAGTTGCTGAATGCTGAAAGAGCCACTGCAACACAGGGAATAAGGGAAGGTATTTGGGGCAGGGAGGGGCTTGGTTATATGGGCAGGTGGCCCTGGTTTATGTTAAGTCTAGAGAGGGCTTGAATGCCTGCAGAGGGAAGGTGTTTGTTATTAAGTTGAACTAGCAGTTTAGCCTGGAGCCCTGTAAGGGCAGGCAAGGCTTACTTAAAGGTCTAGCATCCTAGGAGAGGGTAAGAGTGGGACCCAGCAGTGGGTGCAAGGGTCTAGAGAGTAGGGATCCATGAGCCGTAGTCCCATAAAGGGCTGGGATTGTGAGACCCAAGGAGGTCCTAAGGCAAGGAGAGTTCCTGAGTGTGGGACCAGGAGGTTCAGAAGTTGAGGGTTGATTGACAATCAGATCAGTGGGTTCACAGGCGTAGTGACAAGGCAACAGCTGGATGAGGGTCCATGAGTCTGGAGAGAGGGGCTGCGAGCTAGACCAGGGGCCTGGGATACCAGAGACAGGGGCTGAATATGAGACCAGGGGTCTGGAGCCCAGAGAGAGAGGGGCTGTGCATGGAACCAAGGGTCCAGAAATCCAGAGGGGGCCAAACATGGGACCAGGATGCCCAAAAGCTCAGAAGAAAGGTTGAGTGAGGGGTCTGAGGGTCCAAGGGCCCAAGGGAGACTGAGTGTGAATATAACATGCTTGGGGAACACCTGTGAAGCTTGGGGTGTAGTGTAGGGGAAGACTGGAGCCACACAATTTGCCCTTAAGGCTATAGATGCCTTACAAGGGCATAGTTGGACCAAGAGGAGCCTATCAGGCCTGAGGGCTGGATTGAGACAAGTGGGGTCCAGGAGAGGCATGGTGTGGGAAATGTTGGCATTAAGGCCTCTGGGCAGCCTTCTTTACTCAACTTTCAAAAGAACAGGACTTGGTGAGGGAGCAATCTAGGGAGAGCAACATTAGAGTTGGAGCAGGGCAGGAGCCACATGACCACTAGGAGGCATCACAGATGTGGCTGTGAGCCTGCTACATTTCCTATGTTTTTCTCCTTTAAGGGAGAAAAACGCATGTTTTTTCCATGGTAAATGGAAAACCTAGATCCCTGTTTATTAGTAGGCACAGCGTTAACATATGGTGAAGCACAAGCAGCATGCATTTAAAAAAAATAGATGCAAAATATGATCCACTTTTAAAGTTTGTTCATGACCCTTTCATATATTCTTGCGACCCACTTTGGGTCACGACCCATAGGTTGAGAAATGCTGATCTAAGGGATGTGGACCATAATGTTTTGCGATTATATTAGGAATGGGGGATAACCATGACAAGAATTAATTTTATGTTATGTATGAGTGCCAAACTGTAAATGACTGGGCCAGTGGGGGGAAGTTATCGTGTATGGATATTAGATTATAAGAATTTCCTGTATTGATCTAACTTGCTTTGGGGAAAAAAGAAACGGGAAACATGCACTTTACTTTCCAGATGAGAACCCAAGCACACATTTAAAAGACACCGTGCAAAGCTATCAGCTGCAAGGACGTTACATGTAGTTTCCAAGAAAGATGCAAACTTTAGGCTGCAACTTGGAGATTAAGAGGTTGCCAAACACCTAAAAACATCTGAGAGAGTGGGTGGGGGAGATGTGTTAAGAGATGAGCACGGAGAGAGAGATTCTATAGGTAAAATAGTATATTTATAATAATTTATCTACTAGTAAATAAATTGCCTATACTCTACTATAGGTATTTCCTATGCCTCTGGGCTTGACTAGTTGCCAAATGGGGCTTGAAAGGATTTTTTCCCCTCCTGATACTATATGCTTCTTTTTTTGCCTTCCTCAGGAGTATTGTATATTGGCTGCAGGCAGGACTAGGGATTTTGACTGTGGTCTGCTAGTGCTGCTGCTGCGGCTTAAACCTGGATAGAGGGTCTTGCCACTTTTCTCTCGGGGTCAGAGTGACTGCCATGCTTGGGATCCAGAGAATTTTACCCCATGGTCAGACTGGGGTGGGGGTTTGCCTTCTGTCACTTACGTCTTGTGTAGCGTAATTGCATGGTGTGAATTGGAAATGTAATATGAATGTGTAACAGAAGGGGAGACACGGTTCTTTGGGTAAATCCGATATCTTTTATTTGACCAACTCAAATAGTTGGGGGAAAAAAATTCTTCTCTGCAAGCTTTTGGGTACAAACACCCTTCTCGAGGCTGAGGAAGTCTGCGCTCTTCCTGGATGGAATAGAATCGAGACCAGAGAACGGCGTCTGTTCCGTCCCATCCAGGAAGAACACATCCCACTGCAGACTTCCTCAGCCTGAAGAAGGGTGTTTGTACCCGAAAGCTTGCAGAGAATTCCCCCCTCTCCCAACTTTTTGAGTTGGTCTAATAAAAGATATCGGATTTACCTGAAGACCCTTGCGTGCCTATGTCCTTAGACCAACATCTATACCCACAACAGACGGGGAAGCAACCTTGCGGAGTCCTGCTGCTGTAAATCTGGACTACAAATCCCAGAGGCCTCTGGAAGCAGGAAGAGGAAATAGTACAAGGTGATGAGCAACGGAGGGCTGCTGGCTGTGATTGTGCACTACGAGTCCCAGAGGCCTCTGGGCGGAGAGAGGAAGTGAGCGGACGGTTCCGATCTGGCTCCGTGCCTGGGAGCGGGGGAGAGCGGGGAGAGGAGAAGCGAGGCAGCGGCACAGCCGAGCCGAGCCGAACCGAACCACAGGCTGGATGCGTGTGATCCCCGACTTGGAGACCTGTGCACAGTGACTCTGGACTGACGGCTGCTTCCCGGGCACACCTCCAGAGGTGGGAGAGGGAACTTTTATGTGCTGAATGTATGTGTTGTAGTGGCACTGACTGCTACCTGTTACTTACCCTCTGCCTGCATGCTGTTATACTGTGAGTGTCTTTTTACCTGCATTTGTTTCTCTCTTCTGGCCCGTTGGTTTGTGACCCTCGTCCCTAGGACTTTCCATATAGAAGTGAGAGAACCCTTTTTGGCTGTAGTGCTCGTGCTGGATGCCGCACTCATGTCTCTTGTAGCATGGGGGGTGGCCCGCTTCCTTGCGTCTCTCACGTGAATTTTGATAACCCTTGCAGCAGCAGGATATTGGCCACTGTTGTTTACCTGTGGCAGGTTACAGTGTTGTGCCTTGTGGTTGTCAGGGTTGATTCTGTAGTTTGACTAATAGGTTAGACAGGAGATTTGTATGGGATGGCTTGGATAAAGATGATCCTGCGGAGGGGGGTGGAACTAGATGACCTCTGAAGGTCCCTTCCAGCCCTGCTTTTCTGTGATTGCATGGAAATAAAGCCTTCCCAGATTTAGAAAGTGGTAAGCCTTAGAGAAAAAAAAAAAGATATGAGTACGGTTTATTTAACTGTTTTAAAATATAGTTTCCCTGAAGTACTACTGTTTGAAATAAATAACACCATGCTGTTAGGAAGTTGGTCGCTGTTTGCTACTGCGTTTGCTACCAGAGAGAACAGCACTTCAGCGTCTGAGCCTGTCACATGAGCGGAGGAAATCGCAACTGAGAGTACCGCAGCCAAAGCCTGGCTTGCAAGTGAAGGAATCGTGCCATTTCCATCACAAGGAACAAGTGATGGCTAGAGGCCTGAGGTATGAACAGGAGGGTGCTCAGGGAGTCATAGGAGGTGAGGTGCAGTTTGCATGATTACTGTGACAGTAACAACCTGTTGGTTTTCCTGCTACTGTAAAATGGCCATGTCTGTCTTTAACTGTTCTCCTCAGTGTTCTTGTTCCCTATTCACTGCTTCTTTTTTGTGCATGTGAATCTCTACAGTGTGGTCTCTAATATACGGTAGACATCCATCTGAACTGTAGTAGTTCCTTGCTGCTCCAGTTTATTAACATCTGTTTGAGAAACTGCTAGCATTTGCTAAAAGTGTCACTTATTTAATTTTGCTTTCAGAAAGGAGGAGTAATGTGACTCTACTTTTGTAGAATACTTTGTAATAGCTTAGGTTAAAAATATTGCAGTAAGTAGTGCAAAAAAAAGTTCTAGCATATTGGGATGTATTAAAAGGAGCATTTTGAACAGATCATGGGAAATCTGTTTTGGTACTGGGGGGAAACCATATTGTAGTGGCAGCAGCAAGTGGGGTCTGAATAAGATTCCTGCACTCCCCACAAACTCCCACTCCTGCAGGATTTGCTCAGGATATAAACCCTACTGCTTACACCAGTGCTTCCTTCATATTCATCTTCCATTTTTGGAAGGTGTCTGGTCTACACACACAGCTGCATTATAGTAGTAGAACCTCTTTTTCTGCAGAAAACCAATACCACTTCACTGACCAAAAGAAGGCTTGACAAGAAGCTGGGTGTGGACATATCCAGCTTTCTGCTGATTGCTTTGGGCCCTCCAGCAGCTGGTAGCTTCTTGAGCTGTACTCCAAGTCCTGACAGTATATCTGCAGATTGGAGCCATATGAAACACTTGCTTGCCTTCTGCACAGCTGCTGTCCTGTGCTGCTAGAAGTTCTGCAGGCAGCAGAACCAAGTATAGATGGGCTTTCATGTGTTGCCTATGCATGGAATAACTCCAGGGCCTTGTGCACCAAGCCTTACTCTCTGGCAACTGCAATTTCTCCCTATGATTCATCTCAAGTATCTGATATCTTCACAAATGGTTGTTTTATGTTGAAGCCTTCTAAGGTTTCCAGTGAGTCTTGCCTCACCTGTCATTTAGACTGGGACCTTCTTCAACAGGGATTGCTTTATGTCTGTGTCTTGTTCAATGGCAGAATTTAGCCTTGTTAGTCCCATGGTTTTCTCCCCTAAAAAAACAAATGCATAAGTTAATTCTGCAGTAATAACCAGGATCTAAATGGACCCTTTTCTGCCCTCCCCCAAAGTCATGTACTGACAGTTCCTGGAGGTGCAAATTTCCTTTGCCATCATATGCCAGTTGCTTCCAGGACACTAATCCCCCTTCCTCTGAACTCCCCAAAGGCCTTTCTAAGGGTTTGCGTGGTGGACAGAGGATGGACTGGGAACATCATCCCAGTAGTGTAAGCAGGGGTGGGTAGGGGGACACCAGCCCCAGGTGCCAGCTTGGAGGGGGTGCTAGAGTGGCAGCTCCATGGGGATTCTTTGCCATGGTAGTAGCAGCTGGGTGCAGAAGCAGTGTGCATGTTGCAGCAGCATCCATAGCTGGGGTGGGCAAAGAGTGACATAGCAGCAGCAGATGGAGTCTTTGAGTCCCCAGGGCAGGGAAAATAACAACCCTGACCACTTCCACCCTACTCTCCAGCAGGGTTTTGACCATGGCACAAAACTTGTTAGTTATGTCTCTTTTTTCGTCTTCACTCCAGTCATTGGATCCCCTTAGGCAAGGGACTGAAATATTTTCTTTTTGGAGCCACTAGGTACAATGAGTAAAGAAAGACAGCCTGTTAAGTGTTTCCAAGTTGCAGCCACATTCCCACAATGGCAAAAAGTTTAAGAAAAATCAGTAAAGAGACAGAACAGTATTTTCCTTTAGACATTTTTATTTCCAGATAACTTGTTCCACATGGATACATATTTCAGTACACCAATTTTACCCCAAACTCCAGAAATACTCCGAAGTCAACTTGGCAAAACGGACGTCTACAACACTGGGCCAACAAGAAGATGCTAATGTTTAATTGAGAACAACAAAAGATACACTTGCATTCACCTTCCAAAACTATATATTTTTTTTCTACAGTTAAAAACCACTGATTCTCATTAAACTATTAAACAAATAAAAACACCTTCAAGCTAGGATCTGTATAAACAATTTCTGGATTCTTTTTTCTTTTAAAAAAATCTAGTTTGGTCTTGCACATCTTTTCAATAACACACATTTTTATAATACCAGTTTTCTGTTGTGCTTTACTCTTAGATGAAATGGATGTTAATTGCTTTGACATGCTTGTTTCTTCATCAGCTAAGAATTTTAAAAGACCTTATTGGGTAATTGGCACTTCATGTACCTGGTATTTCAACTATTATTGAAATATATTATTAATAAGTGACCCTGTACCAAGAATAGGCAGGCTAGGGTAGCCCATTAGAAATTGACTGGCTCAGGGAGACATGAGCTCTTTTAGGCAACAGCCTACTTTGTCGGATGCCAAACATACTGATAGAAAATGTTAGAAGTGAACAAAGAAATCTTCAGGTGTTTAACCCTGTCTCCACCAGTAGATGTCATTGTGGCAATGGAAAATGCTGTAAAGGATATAAATTACAGAAACATCATTTGTCCAAGAGAAGAAGAAGAAAAACTTACAATATGCATGGTTTTTTTTTTCTCAAGATGCCTAGCAGGGATAAAGAGTTTCCATTTTCTTAGCACTAATGAATTGGGCTGAATATTAAGTTTCTAGTCAATATATGCATGCTTCAGTTTTTGCCAATAGACTGCCTTGTTCATGTAGGGTGAGACATGCGTGTATGCATTCCCTTTGCCACCTTCCTGCCTTCTCAGCTGCGAACCTTCATTCACATGGCCCCCTATGTGTATCTTGGAACGGTCTCCTAAGTTTGTCCAGCATTCTCTTTCTCCCTTTAAATCTTTAAAACGGTTTCTTCCAAGATATCATTGTCTTACTTTTTCATAACAAGCAATCTCTCTACACTTTCTATAAACTAAGCTGTTTTCATGTATTTGTTAATCTTAAAATACTAATGGTTTGGAATAGGAAACATGTCTTTCTATGGTTATTAAGTGCCAATCCACAGCCCCAGCTGGGAGTTTTCTGTGTGCAAGTAGTAAGAGATTTGTCCTGCATGTCTATAAAAAGAAGCCATCAGTGTTTTGATATTGCTCAGTAAAATGGACTTAGTTGGCTGTGAAGTGAGGTATTCAAGTTCATGCATTTCTGCCTGAAAAAAAGAATCAGAATTTTTTTGGCTTGATTCTTCCAAAAATGCTGAAC
>NW_005843299.1:196416-199423 GCF_000455745.1 Alligator sinensis
GGATTATCTGCATTACATTTTGGTTAGTGCCACACATGTAAAAGAATGAATTATGGCAGCACACGATCACATGAAATATAGCACAGAGCAAGCCATATCCATAAGGAAGCTGCTAAGCTAAAATATAAATGGTTTTTAAAAATCAACAGGGTGCTCACTACATCAATTTATAACCCCATCATTTGAATTTTTTCTTTTTTGTAGAGTACAGCCCAGTGAATAATAAGGCTTTCTTCTCTGAAATGTCAGGCTTTGCGGGAAGTGAATGCTGAGAAAGCAGCTGGCCTGATTAAACTAAGAGTCTGCTTCTCCTTCTTTGCATGGTCTTGCAGGCTGAAATCAATCCCTGTGCTCAAAATTAAAAACTCATAGATGGCCAAATGATCAGGTTCATGACCTTCCACACTGAGGAAAGCAATTTTTTTAGGCAAGTCTTTTTATAAACTAAAAACAATGGGGGAAAATGTTGGCTGAGGTTTCGTCCTTGAGCAAATGAAAAGAGCTCTGTTGGAAGGTAAAACAAAGAATCAAATCAAAGCAGCCAGTGCTTTTCATAGAAGAAAAACAGACCTGGTTGCTCATCAGTGTGTTTTGCATCAGTTTGTTTACCTCGGAGCTGGATATTTTTTTCTCTTATATTAGTCACAAGCATTTATTTAAGTAATTGAAGAGATGAATGTGGTGAGTGGAAGATGCTCACTTACGTTGTTACCACTTCTGCAAGACTCTTTCAAAGTTTCCTAGGCCTAAAAGCATGAAGAGAGAGGCTATATCTATCCTTGGCAATTGTATGCTGTTTTATTACAGTTTATCATTTAAAAAAAAATAGGACATGAAGTCTGTAAGAGCTGGAAAAATCCATATATTGACTCTAAAACCAACTTCATAATAATGACTTAGAAAAGGTAAAAGTGTGTCAGTCATGCTTTTAACTTCCCGTATGTATTTTTTTTTATTTTTCTGTATCTATTTTCTCATAAGAAACAGCAATCTTGCTTCAGAATACTTCTAAACCCATTAAGAGTGTTTCTATAGCTATTCTAAAAGCATTTCATGACAGAGTGATGTAGTGCTTTTGGTTTCATGTAGTCTTAAACTACTTAAACCTTAACACACTTCCCATATACTTTTAATGTCACGACCTAAAAAAACAAATATGGTAACCCAGAAAAATTAACTATTACCCCTCAAGTGATGCACCCCTTATGAAAAACAGGGCAAACCCCTGTCCCTATGGCTGGAAGCATGCAAAGTCTAGGAGCTGTGAACCACTGATAGTCCTTTTATGCCAGCAGACCTATAAGATTGGCTCACAGGAGCAGATCTTACTCCTGCTTCACAGCTTTGATTCCTGATTAGTGTATGGAGCTAACTGTAGCAAGCTGATTAGCCAGCTGTGGGCCTGTTTGGAACCATGGTGTACCAGGTGATGCACTAGTTAATACCTAGGGGTAGGTAGGAATAGGTACTTTAGCTCTGTTTGCTGTCTTGGCTTTTTGGGTTGTATCTGATACAGAGATATCTGCCTGACTTGTCAGCACACCTCAGACATAGCTCTGAGAGATGTAAGCTCCAGAACCAAATGGGGTCCTAAGCTCAGCAGAGGAACTGAAGAGTGTAAGTGATCTGACCTGTACACCTAAGTTCCTATACCCAAATGCTGGCGAAAGCATCACAGAGCCATCTCATTGTTGCCCTGAAGCTGCTGCTCCTGGAATAGGAAAAAAAGGATGTGACTCTTATGTGACCGCCTCAGGGTTTTCTCCCACATCATGTCAACTTGTTTTGCACTCCTGTGGGTGACATGTAATAGTTAATTTGCATATTTGTAATTACTTTGTACATGACTGTGAACTTCACCTTAAAACAAGTATTTAAGGTCTGGTAAAAGTGTCACCCTATTTCCCAGTGCTGGCAAATAAAGACCCCTGTTTTTCCTATAGATTAGCAGCCAGCCAACAATAGTATGAATCTGAAGTTGAGAGAGCAGTGAAACCTGAGAACCTTTGCAAATTTGTGACCTGAGCCAGTCTCCTCTGTTTCCTCTCCCCAAATGAGTTTTTCCCATTCTTGTTCCATCCCTTCTCTGCTCCTTATCTAGCAGCTCCCTTCCCCTGCTTCTGTTTGCTCTAACTGGTGGATGCCATGCAGTCACCACTAACAATAGAGGTCATCAGAAGTTCCAGATTCTGTCTGTAGCTCAGCTGGATTTGTAAAACTCCAACTGACATACAGCCAAGTATGAGAGGGCTGCCAAATGCAGGAGTATTGTGTGAAATGCTCAATGCCCAGCAGTCCTGTTCTTCATACTTCCTGGATAAGGTGGTGGGGGTCCTTGTATTAGAGTGTCTGCTGCCCCAGATTTCTTTAATCCATTCATGCTTTCTAATGCAATCTTGAATGCTACAAGTTTTGTAGCACTGCTGCATAGATGCACTAGGTAGAAGAGGCACTTCTGTGTCTCTCCCCCTTACTCCCCCTGTCCTACGTTCATCACGGGAGACAACACAGATTCTTATATGTTCAATTTCATGATCCATATTACTCCCTCACAATTTGCTATGTGAATTGTTAACCTTGTAAAAATACTAGGGGTACACCGATAAAGATTTTGTTCGGCCAGTCGGCCAATACTGATCCGATAGCTGATGTGCAGTGCGGCAGCTTGGAGAGCAACATCTGACTGGCAAGCCTGGGGGGGGTGGGGAGGAGTGTTGGGGGGCAGATCGAGGCCCCCATGGTGAGGGAGGGAGTGGGGCAGGGTCAGGGGCATGTGCTGCCCAGCTGGGCTGGGAGCAGGGCAGAGCCGTGGGCAGCTCATCCTGGGAATGCGGGAGGTTGGGGCAATTCCCTGCCTCTGTACCCCTGGGGGAGGCATGGAGGGGGCATATGTCCCCTGGATTTGTGTGAGAAGTGAGGGCAGGCTGCCCAGTACAGGCTCAGGACCAGGGGCTACACAAGCCTTTTCCCAGGGGGGGGGCTGGGCAGGGTCTGTACTCAGGGTGGG
>NW_005843299.1:199439-200497 GCF_000455745.1 Alligator sinensis
ACACCACAATCCCCTGCCCTGCCCCCACCTGCTCCAAGCCCAGCTCCCCCTGCTGGGAAGAGGCTGGCGCAGCCCCTGGCCCTGAGCTCTCATCAGGCAGCCTGACCTCACCCCATGCACAAATCTGGGGGGGCACATGCTCCCATGCCTCCCCTGGGGGTGTGTGCAGCGACTGAGAGCCTGCCACCTGGACAAGCTGCCCATGGATCTGTCTTGCTCCCTGCCCCTCCCTTCCCCAGCTGGGCAGCCCCTGCCTCTGCCCCAGTCCTATTCCTTCCCTCACCATGAGGGCCTCGATCTGCCCCCCTTCCTCCCCACAGACTTACTGGCTGGACGCTGCTCTCTAAGCTACCGGGCTGCGTTCCTGGCTGTGTGCACGCTGTGTCTGCACGCATGCACGTGGCATTTATCAGTGACATTATCAGCTAGATCAGCCAAAATAAGCCGATTGACTATAATGTCAATTTTGCTTTTATCAGTGCGCTGCTAAAAAAAAAAAAAGTACATTTTTAATCTCATTCTGGCTCTATAATTTGTCCCAGTACATTCTCTGACAAGTCAGAGAAAGACGTAGCAATGGATTCTTTAGGGTAACTTTAGGCCAGTCAGTCTTACCTCTATTCCTGGGAAAATGCTAGAGAAAATAGTCAAAGAACACATTTGTGCAGGCCCAGTAGGGGAAACGATGCTGAGGGGAAACCAGCACGGGTTTGTCACAGGTAGATCCTGCCTGACAAACCTTGTAGCCTTCTATGACCAGGTCACACACTGTCTGGACGCGGGAGCCAAGGCTTATGTCATCTTCCTGGACTTTAGAAAGGCCTTCGACACAGTTTCGCACCCTATCCTCATTGGGAAGCTAGCAGACTGTGGAGTGGATGCCTACACTGTCAGGTGGGTGGCCAACTGGCTTAGGGACTGTACCCAGAGAGTGGTGGTGAATGGTTCCTTCTCGGCCTGGAGGGAGGTGGGCAGTGGGGTCCCTAAGCCGGGTCCCTAAGCAGTGGGGTCCCTAAGCAGGGTTCGGTCCTTGGACCGATATTATTTAATCTCTTCAT
>NW_005843299.1:201164-210392 GCF_000455745.1 Alligator sinensis
CCTGCCTGGGGTCATCCGACCTCGGTCTTGTTTCCTGCCAGGGGCAGGGGGTCGGACATGATGATCCATTGTGGTCCCTTCCGACTCTACAATTTATGAATCTATGAGATGATTCTTAATTTAAATATGTTGTTTTGTTTGCTGTACTCTTTGCCTTGTCACATAATAGTAGTAACATTAATAGCTTTTAAATAAAAAGCTTTTTTCTGCTATCAGATGCTTCACAATAGCTTCTCTTCAGTATTAAATCAAAATCAGAAGTTATTGTTTCCTGTCCTCTGATGTTATGAACGTTATCCCTTAATCACATTAATGAGAGACTGATATTGAGCATCTTGTTTAGACAACTGGGCTTTGGCATACTGCCAGGTCAAATTCAGCACATAATTTGGGTATGTGAAAAATAACATTAGCAAAATCTCAGATCAGTAGAAAAGCTTCTATTATTTTTTTCTAATATTTACTAAATATTTTTAAATACATATACAGTCCTCTGCAGCATTTATTGCTCAAGATATGCCAGCATTGTGCTTACTTACACATGACATACGGACAGAGAAACTGAATGAAAAAATTAATTTTCCTTTTCTTGGCCAAGAGAACTGCAAAAAGTGGGCAAGAAAATAAGCATAAAAATCCAATTCCATTATTTGCAAAAATCATTTATTTTTTATTATATAATGCTGTTAATTTTAAAGTTAAGGAAATGTCTTTCATGCTGTTTTTTTAAGAAGTGCTCAATCACCAGTCAAATGACCATTACATTTTTATAGCTGTTTTCTTTGTTCAGCCATTGTAATCTAAATATTTGATGACATTATAAAAAATATAACTCATACTTTCTAATCTTAAACATATCAAAAATAAAAAACTATTTATAAAGCTAAGATTCTTCACTTATCTGGAAGAACTACTTTGAAATGTTTTTGATGGAACAATTTTCTGTCAAAATATTCAATAGGAAATTATTGAAACCTTTTGTTAGCGTTAAAACTGTTATTTTATAAGCAATAAGTAAAAAACAAAACAAAACATGTTTTAATCTTATCCAGACATTTTCTTCTGATACAGTAGTTTCCCAAATGAAAACGCACAATACTTGTTTTGTAGTAAATGTTGTTTCATTGCAGTTTGGGATGAAAACATGTTTCACAATGTCTGAGTTTAGTTCCTGACTAGGTTTGAATTGTAGACATTTTTCGGACAGTATCTCATTTTTTTGTTTTTGAATTTAATCTTTCTGAAAGATGCTAAACTAATAGCCCTGGAGACCGAAGTCCTCTATGTGGCTATAAGAAAGTACATCATGGGTAGGAAAATATACTTTCCCACAATACCCCACTAGTGTTTCTTACCTTTTCCTGGAAGAATTAGTTTTAGAGGTAGGGGGAAGAAGATAGATCAGTCAGACCCCAGTCCTGCAAACCTTTGTGCCCAATCCAAAGCCCACTGAAGTCGATGGAAATCTTATTGAGTCTATCTAACCTTTAATCAGCTCCTCAACAAACACAAGTCACTTCAGGCTTGTGATTTAATGGGATTACTTAAAGCACGGGTATCAAAGATCCAGCCCACAGGCTGTATCTGACCCATGGAGCCATGTCAGTATGCTTTTGGGGCTTCTGGAGTGACTGAGAATTCAGGGGTGGGATGAGCCCACTGCTGAATTCCAGGGTATGGAGGCCTGTTTGGACGCATTTTGTCTGGAAAGCAAGCAAAGGCTGTTCCCATAGCCACCACAGTGCCAGTCTTTTTACTGCTAAGTGTCCACCCTGTTGCAAGGAAGCCTGTGATCTGTTTGCATCCAGGCCAGAAGGAGGTCTGCAGCTGGCTCAGGACTGTAGGAGTTTGACACCTCTGACTCAAAGGTTGAAGTGTCTGCAGAAATAGTCCTCAGCCCTCTATATTTAATATTGTTACCCAAGGTTCCAGACAGGGTTCGCACTGACTTTTGCTCTTTAATGTGGATGTTTTTCCAGTGGGAACTGGAAAATGACTGCTTGCTTAACAAATCACCCAGATAGCTGTCTTTGGTAGTAACTTACAACTACAACTAACCTGACCTAGATTGGCCCATGGCCAAGGAATGTCAGGCTGCATATTCAGTTTAGGTCCCCCTTCCTCAATTTTGTCCTCCATAGTATCCCCATGCTGTAGATTTGGTATAAGTTAGACATAACCAGAAATAGCTTCAATTTTTCCATAGCAGAGGCTCAGATATGTTATATATATTAATAGCATGCTTCTGGTTAAATTGAGTTTTGGAGAGACAGTCATATGACCTGTATAATAGTAGTTAAGTATTGAGTTACCAAGGATTTCTTTTCTTTCTTTTTAAAAAAAAAACCAAATTTACAGCCACGTAGTTGTTTGCAATTGGGATATAAGTAATTAAAATGAAAACTTAAACCAAAATGATGTGCAATCGAACAAGTGAAGGTTTAAGGTTAGAAATTTTATTTCCATGGGCATCAAGAATATTTTCTAAAACTCTGAGTGACACTACTTTCTGGAAAACTCATTTGCAAGCCATCGCTGAGCATCAGCTGCCAGGGGAAGTACATGCAAAGGTTTTGGTTTTTATAGTCCTCATCAGCACAAAATAAATCTTTTATGGAGTAGCTTGAAATTGAATGTTATAAGTGATATAAAGTGACAACAAATAACAGAATAGAAGGTAACAAATGTTGCTCACATCCGATTACTGAAAGGAAAATAAAGTTTACACACTTGTGGGAAAGTTTAATTGGTTATTAATTGCATTACAAGGCCACTGGTGCGAAAAGTCATTTAAAAGGCTGGAAGCACCAGGAATAGTTTAAACAGCAGGGTAAAAGCTGTTGTAGTAATACAAGTGAGATTATATTTTATCTTGACAATATGACTTAACCCCTGCTTTAGCAAATCTCAGATCTTATGTTATATGCGAGAACTGCCAGTCTTCTCAATTGTACAGGACTTGTAATACCATTACATGTACTAACTGTTATAATTGTAAATCTTCAGTAACAAGAGAACTAATAATTAATGACTGTTTTTAGAATTGTGATCCCACTGCACCATGTCTACAACTAACAGGTGTATTTAGACTGGCTGCTATTTCTGTATCACTTTCAAGCTATGGTATTAAAAGTAAATAAGAACTTTCTCACTTCATTGTAAGCAGATGAAGTTTCCATTTTGCTCCTAACACATGAGGACTCCAGGGGAGCCTGATTCTCCTGTTGTGTTGATCCAGATAAGAAGCTACTGAGGCCCTTAGCAACCATTAATAGTGTGAATATAGTAGCCCTTCCTCTAGAGCTAGCCAGTCAGCTGGCCCCCTGCTTCTAAGTAGGCAGGCTATTACCCTCTAATCCCTTGCAACTGGGCTACAGCCCTTGAGCCATGCACCTCACTACAATCTGCATCAAGAGTCAGGATGTATGCGCTGATGACAGATTGTTACATGTTGCTAGCTATCTATTGGTCAGTTGAATATGAAGGGTCATGAGACACTCATTGGAAACTAACATCTAAATAATAATCTTACTCTTGATAGCAAAAAAAGTGCTGCGGATGTGCCTGTCTTTTTGGAAAGACCAAAAAAAAAAAAAAGAAAAGGTATAACCACCACTATGAGCTATTCTTTTCCTGCACATCTGGTTTCACTAAGTGCAGCAAATGCAAGCTCAAATCATGAAAGTTCTCTGGCCAGGAGTGCTGGTTTTTGCTCGGTTTGGTCACCGTTAGGGTTGTCCATCAGGGTGCAGGTATTCCTGGTTGCAAACTTCATTACTCAATTTGAGTAGCAGATAGTGATCTCACTGGATGCAATTTTTAGCCAGGAGAAATGAGACAATGTTTAGGGCACCTTTTCTAGTCTTCCTCATGGGGGGGAAGGATGTAGTCAGGAATGTAGTCTTGACTACAGTAGCTGTAGTCAAGACTACAGCTACTGACCTGGGCACCTGTCTCAGTTTCAAGTACAAAACGACCATCATACGGTCATCATGGACCATGTAGATCCGTGACTCGGGGCTTCCACGACTGACTAGCACGTGCTCCATCACCATTTTCCTGTCGCCAAAGGACTTGCTATTGAAGGAAGATGCCTACACATGTCTTTTAACGTAGGGATGCTATTGTGCACTAGCAGTGAAACAGTACTTTGTGGGAAGGAAACTTTAATCCAGTGGCAAGGTAAACTTAGAAGACTGGACGCTTCTATTCGGCTGCAGCCTTCATCTGCCTTTGCACTGATTTTATTCTTTTCTTATCTGCCTGCTCCACCTTTTGAGGCTTTTTTATTTTTATTTTTGGATTGCTATTCATCTTGAAACTCTCGCTCTCCATCTTGCTGCAATAGGTGACCCCACCAGTACAAAAGTCCTGGCTGCACTGCTTTTGGGGTCATGGGTAATGCACAAGCCTCTCCACTATGTCAAGGTTGTGATCCTTGGGAAGTCGAGATTGCCATCCTTGGTAGGGAAATACAAGTCAAGATTAAAATCAGAACAGATGGACACTGAGCACACATGTGGCTCAGCAAGACATTAATACTGTAACTAAATACAGAGATCTGCACTTGGCTAAATGTTGATGCAGTGAGCTCCACACATCAGAGTTCCGCTGAAGCCAGAGTTCTGTGCGATGATGGGTTTGCATTTATGCATGACTTCATGGATAGAGACGAATTAACATTGTACATGTAATGCATAAGAACATGGCTTTTAATTGTTTGAGAGAACCTTATTTGCAGGAAATGTGGAAGGGCCTAACTTGGGGTTCTAATCCTTGCCCTGACATTGACTCAACACTTGACATTAGGCAAGTCAAAACCCAGCCTTGCCTCAGTTTTGCCACATACACAGTTAGACTAATAACACTGACTTGCATCACCTTTTATTAATCATTTGAACTGCAACATAGGTATATTTTGTGGATTAACAGTTAATCCTCAAACCACTTAAACAATATAAGTACACTCTTTAATTTACATTCATTCTTGATTGCAATCCAAAAGAAAACTCAGTAAAAATAAAATTATTGTGAAAAGTGCCTGGGATGGGGAGGAGAAACTCTTATTTATGATTCAAGTGAAGCTGAAAACATGAAAATTATTTCATTTCTAGAGGTTTGTTATGAAGATGCAACAAATATACATAAAAAGATGGCAAGAAATATTTTAAAAAAATGTATAGAAGGAATGAATGGAAGAAATTGGTGGTGAATATTCCTATTAAGGTTCTGAAAACATCTCTTAGTCTGCCACTATTTCTATTATAAGAATTTTTTGTCACTGTCACGGATCTCATGTGCTTCATATTGGTTAGTTAATAATTTGCCATTATGTTGTCAACCTTGTTTTTATCTCTAAACAGTTATCAAAATTGTCCAAGGTACTTGGAAGCAATAAAACAACATGGTTGGTTCATAGTCTTCAACTAATACGTTTGAACTCTGACCTGGAAACTTAACTAGCCACACTTTAGGCCTGTTGGTTGGTACTGTGTATATATCCTATATATCTGGGGGTTCTAGTTTTGGAAGAAAGAAATTCTTTTAGCTTTGAGTTAAGGTTTTTGATTTTTGTTTTTGCCAGCCTTCATTCTAAAATGAAAATATCTATCCTTAGAAGCCTGCTCTTTTCAGTGTGCTAATATTTTCCTAAGAGACATTTTTTGGCTGCTATAGGAGTAAGAGATGTCTCCTAAACACCTGGTGACAGAGGTCAGGAAGTGTAGAACTACAGGGCAGTTATTAATTATTTACGTTTCACCTTACCTGTGTTTGTTAGCTGATGTCCTTCTTCTGCCTAAAGGTACAATGAAAAAATCACAGCCACATCAGATGGAAAGTAGGAGTGGAGTGTGGCCATGATTGTTGGCCTATAACACAGAGAAGCTGCTTTTAAAAATGTTTATTGAAGGAGATGGAGTGGCCAGATGTCCATTTCTCTATATTGCAGAGAGCCTTTAAATTGAGAGCAAACTTTTTTGCATGGGGGGGAGAGAGGGAAGAAGGTGGTTGGCATGGGAGGGGGGAGACCATTGGGCAGGGGGGGGTCACCTGCTACCACCTCCCACCCTGGGTCCTGAGGCTGGAGCCTACTTGCTGTTACACTGTTGCCCACCTGAGCCCTGCTGGCACCTATACATGGGTCCTGTGGTCTCCTACAGACAAAGATTTGGATCTGCTGCCTCTGAGGCAAGAGGGCAGGGTCACCCAGGTTGCTGGGTCATTCCATTCATCAGTGCTCTGGCAGAGCCAGCCCTGGGAGGGGGCAGGTCATGCGACCCAGTCTGCAGAGAGGGCAGAGGCACCACTGGTCCCTGTGTTGAGCTGGGCTGGCAGTTGCCCGTGGGCTCTGCTCTGCCTCACGGCAGCCATGACTCAAGTTGCAAAGAGTTGGTGGCCTTGCCTGCCACGGGGCAGCTGAGTGGCTCCTCTTCTGCTGGTCATTTTCTAGCCCTGGTTCTGCCTGGACCAGTGCCGGACCTATTGGCTTTTATGCCAAAGGGGGAGGGGTGGCTGCTCTGTTTTCATCCACGAGGGGATTCAGGCCACTTCCAGAGACAGGCATGTGCTGAGCTGCAGAAGTTGCCCGTGCCCCAGGAAGTTGTCCTTTTCAGATGAAGGTGTTCCATTCCTGGCCCGTGGGCCAGATCCAGCCTGAAGAGCTGTGTCATCTGGATGGTGGTGGAATAGTGGTGGGATTAATTGCCTTTTCACAGCTAGACATGGGCCCCTTCTAATGCTTTTCTCTTTCCAGGTTAGTGATCTATTGCTTATGACCTCCAAGCTCATTATAATAAATAATGGTAAATATGTTTTGGTCTACTTTTCACAGAGCAGCTTCCTCTAAAATATCAAGTATAGTTTTCTGGTGTTAATTTTATTTGGGGGGGCGGGAGGGGTATCTTCTTATATTGTGTTACTGTGATATTTCCCATAGCAATCTTATCATGATCTTCAGGATATTTTTTTAAACTTGTCTGTCTAAACATATTTTACTGCTAATGTAATTTCAAGTTTATCTAGGCGCTCATCTAAACTTCTTTGTTTCCATTCCTTTGGCATGGTTTTCTTTTAATGCGAGGAAACTACATAGACATGTTTTTAAAATGAAGATTATTTTGGCTAGCTCTTACTTACGTATCATAAAATTCTGGCTGCCAGAAAACAAGTTCAGTATCATTTGGGATGTATATCTAAGTGTAACTGAAATCGAGAGAACTTCACTGAGGTGGGTTTTAAAAAGTGACTTATTAGATGCAACTGTTAAAGGAATATAGTAGATGTTTTCTTGTTTAAAAGAGAAAGCTTCAAGGGGTGATACATTTCTGGCCTAGCTACTTTATCTGGTACCCCTCATGCTCTGTAACATTTTTCTTTTTGCTATGTGTTCTCTAATGGAAGGAAGTTCACAAATAGCCAGGATCATTTGGCTTAAATTGGGGGGAGGAGGTTGGCTGCTTTGCAAAGGCTTGGGTACCTAACTGTATCTACTGTAAAGAAAATTGAGCAAGTACATCAATAGTTTCAGGATTAGGGACTTCTTGTCCTAACGGGGCTGGAAATGAGCCACAACTGGAGCTCCAAGGCACTACAGTTATACAAACAACCAATACAGCTGTGTTCTTCCTGATGTATAGAATAAGTATTATGGTAAACCACTGAATTTAAGTGAAATTTGTTAGATTAAGAGCACTGTTTTGAACCTCATGGTTGTGTCCAAGCTAAGAAAAAAGTGTGTTTACCACAAGTAGGATTATAGGTCCAGATAGCTTGTGTGGCGAGCCAGTAGGGGTGCTCCTGCGTTGAGCCACCCACCTCACTGCACCTGACCACCTTCCAGGCTCCGAGTGCCTCCCTGGGGGCGCCTCATGTCTGGCCGACCCCCTTCCTGGAGCACATCTGCTAGCCTGGGGGTTCCACTGCCACCACCCAGGGCTCTGGACTGATTCTGGCTCTGCACCTCCTGGGAAACACAGGCCTAGTAGCCCTCAAGGGTACTTGTTTCACTTCAAGAACTTGGGATGCTTCCCTCAGTCAGAAGCACAAGTAGCGGTCTCCCTTAGTCAGCCAAACCAAGGGGACCCCAAGGCATAATCTAGACCCACTCCCAATAACTCTCCCACACTAGGTACAAAGGAGAACTTTATTGGTTACAGAGGGTAGGGTTAGAATAGGGTACAGGACAGAGCAATATCATAGAAATCCCATAGAGCAAACTCCCCTGGCTGGGCAGCCTTTGATCACGCATCTGAGTTACTGCAAGCTAAATATCTAGTTAGATCTCAGGTAGCTTATTCACAAGTATCATCCAGAGGCAGGTGGAGATTCCCTCTGGAGGCAGGCAGTTCCTTGATCATGAGTTTTGAGAGAGAGAGAGAGCAAGTTTCAGATGTTACAGCTCTTCTCTGTCTCTGAGTCTCCCTCCTGGCTGCTGCCCCCTCCTCCTGGGCAATCCTTAACTTACATAACCCTTGTGACCTCATTTACCTGGTCCAATGGAGGCCAGCGCCTGTTGGCTATTAGCCAACTAATTTGAACTACATCACTAGTTGCCAGGCAGACTCTAGCCCACCAGGTCTCCTCTGCTGGGCCCATCCGATTCAAATTGTCACAGAGCAGAGTTTTGGGGGAGAAACAAAGGTGGCCTTCTGCCACAGCCTGGTGTTTACTTTTGCCTGCAAGCATGTATTAAAATACAACTGTTTGATTCATACTGAAAAGTTCACCTTGTATTTAGTTACCTGTTTTACCATGCTAGCTAAATCATGGTAAAAATGTCACACTTTTTTTTTTTTTTTTTTTCTTTCTCCTCCTTACTTTCCTCTTTTTTTTTTTTTAAATGAAGACAAGGCTTAAATTATAGGATATAGCCCCAGATTAGTCTCTCATAATTGTCTCTAGTGGGTTATGGAATAGAGAAAATCCCACACGATTTACTGATTCGTTTTGATGCACTGGCTGGGGGAGTAGTTAGCTGATTGCACGATTTCACAGTGATTACACACTTAATTCATACAACACAATTTTATTTTAAAACTCTTTGCTACGTATATAACACTGCTTAGCTTTAAGAAACACCACAAACATTAAGAACACAATAATTACATATATCAGAAACAATGCTCCAAATGCACTTCCTTCCCAAACAATGCTATAAGAATTAGTGTTACAAAAACAACTACAATTACAACTAAAAGTTAAATTTGAATCAATACTGTTATTTTTCAT
>NW_005843299.1:210554-217807 GCF_000455745.1 Alligator sinensis
GTTACAGTTTTTATTGAGTGAGCTGCCGTCTTGGGCGACTCCTACTCAAACCTGTCATTACCCCCAAATTTGGGCTCGGATCTTACTCAACAGATTCTTTTGCTTAGTAATTAGTTTCTTTTTTGTTGATCATTTTAATTACTCTTGGGGAACTTCCATACCACTGCAAGTGACCTTTTCTTACCAATCTGTCAAAAGGCTCTAGGGTTTGATCTCTCGGAACTCAGGATATTTGCTTAAAAGATTATTTTCAGGTTCTCTTTGTAAAAGACTTCTAAAGATAAAATTCAGAAGTTAAGACTTTAAACAAAGTCAGGACCTTTTGCACATAGTCCAAAACAATGAGCTAGATAAGGAGATAAATCTTATCTTCTTCCTGAAACTGGCTAATGGACAACCATTACAAACATTAAAACTATTTCATTCAATATGACAATAATTAAGGATACGTAGTTTAGAAAAAAATGCTTAAATTATAAGGCAAAAAAACAAGGCAAAGAAAACATTTCTATAAGGCAAAATGCAAGCCTTGCTTTAGAAATTAGGGCTTGGGGTGGACACTTGTGATTTTGAAATGAAATGAAACTTTAAATTTAAATGAGCAGTAGTGTTAAAATTGCTGAGTGTATTTATACATAGTGTAATCCTGATGAGTGTGAGTGGTGCTAACTGCTCTACTGACATATATGAAAGCAACTCTTGTCCTGAAAAAAATTAAAATTTGCGTTCATTAGTCTTCCATTGCAACCATTCTTAATGGGTTGATTCTTTGCTCTTCGTATAGAAACTAGTGAGTGGAGTCAATCTGACATTTTCCCTGTTTTTGCACTGCAAGTTGCCACAGAGCTTAAGTTTTTTATTTGTATATTCTTGTAGTTATGCTGGTAATCTCTTTTTAACAGTAATAGGAGTAGCCTACTGTGTACTGTAGTGTAAGACATGCATTAGTACTAGTCAATCACTCCAATCTTTTAATATGCATAACGTTTACACAGAAGATATCAACAAATACTCCAACAAGTGTAAAGCAGCATGATGTGATCTTTCATGTGTATGCTCTGTGTAATATCTTATTTGGACACAGCCTTCTGTAGTCCAGTAATTTTTGGCATTTTTGCCCTTTAGGCTTGGAATATGTGTGAGACTCAGCCAAAGTAATTTACTACAATTTAAGTAACTGAAATATATGTATACGACAACTTCCAAAACATGAGTAGTGATTTCCACCTTTTTCCTTTTTTCACCAGGCAACTACTGTAAATCCTTAGTATTTCTTATGAACTACGAAGAATCTTCATGAGCAAACTTTAAATTGAAAATTATAGCAGAAGGGCCTAAGGTCTGTAGACCCCAGTTTAGGAAACAAAATGTTATGAAAATATATGATGCAGAACAATTTAAAGTATAGGAGAAGCAAAATTTTACTTGCCAGTTTTAGTCTGATACTATAGATCTGAAAGCTTTATAGTATGTTGCAGCTAAGTAATACGACAATATTGGCTTTTGATTTGATAATGCTATTAATAAGTAAATGGGTGTCTACATATAATATGATCCAGTTCACAATGAATGGGGTCAAAAGAGTACTTGATCTTCCAGGTGTACTTTTGAATTGTCCCAGGCAGCTTTAAACTGCTTTAACAGGCTTGTACATGTTTGTTTCAGGTGTAAGCCAGTATCTGAGGCAATTTGGAGATGTTGGTAAAATGAAGCAACTAATTTCTAATATTATAAAAGCCTAAGTGTGTGTGTCTATCTGTTCATAATGCTTTATTTGCAGTCCGATTGGCTGATGGAAACAGCCAATCAGTGCTCCAAGCATGGGGGAGCACCACCATGATTCCAAAGCTGTGCTGAGGACTGGGCAGAGGGTGGGGGAGCCGGGGCCAGCAGCACTGGCTTCGGCTCCCTGACCCCGCTCCCTGCAACAAGCAGAACAGCGGCAGCATGGGGCATTAGGTAATGGCACTCCATCCCAGCCCGCCCCCTGTCATTCTTAATGGGCAGTTGCCTAGTTTCTATAAATAATGACTGTAATTCTACATCAAGCTTGTTAGCAGCTGTAGGTAATTTGACTTCTGATACTGAGTTTGCTGCGATGGAATATTGCTAATATCAAATTTAGGCAGCATCTCTGGCTATGATCTTGTTTTGTAAAGGGTGGCATGTGGTATGACCACCAGTGTCAAAGTTAGTTTTACATCTGATTTGACTTCACTTCCATAACTATGTTGCCTTTTATTACTGTGCTGTGGCATTGTCTGTGGCCACTCAGAGAGAACTGCCTACAGCAGGGGTCGGTAACAGTTTTGGGCAGGGTGCCAAAAACACCAGCAACCTTGACTTGTAAGATGTTGGTGTGCCAGGCATGAATGGTGGGAGGGCCATGAGGGGCCTGATCCTCGTGGCAGCGCTATCCTGGCCCTCTTCCCTGCCATCCATCCGCAGGCACATATGCGAAACAAAATGCCTTTGCATGCCACGCTCTGGCACCTGTGCTGGGGGTTATCTACCCCTGGTCTACAGAGTCAGGTGTTTGCTACAGCATCTGGATGTTCTGCTGAGAGTCTTGCTTTTAAATATAATCTAAGTCTGACCTTTTTTAACTGCTTTATTCTCATATGTCTTGAGCTTTGATCCTTCTGAGTGCTGCACAAGCCTGATTGTTTAATTTACAAAAATAAAAGTTTCAAACCTGATATTGGGATAATGTTAAAAACCAGTGAAATCTCTAACTATAATAAATTTTGAAGCATGCAATGTTAAGCCAGGTACAGACATTACTTTTCTGGCATAAACTATTAGAAACTGGTTTTTACCCCTAACAGAACAGAAGTTTGTCACAAAAATGAACCCAGGACTAGGATTTCCCCTGCTAACCCCCGCCCCCCCTCCCCTCCCAAGGTGATTTTAAAGTCTGGGAAGGTGGTGGTGCTATTTTTGTGTCTGTATTTACCTTCTAATAACTTAATGTGGCACCAGAGGCATTACACTACAGTTTTGATTGTTATACATTCAATTGTATCTTGGGTTGACTTGTGAGTGAACAGTAAAATGAGGAAAGAGTATTAACTAGGGCTGTCAATTAATCACAGTTAGCTTGCATGATTAACACAAAAACAAATTTAATGTGTTAATTTTTTTTTAATTGCATTAATTGTGCACATCATTTTGAGTAGTGGAGCGGACCAGCCTGAACCCATTTGCACAGCCCTGACTGCAGCCTGTCCTGCACCTGCTTCAGACGCACCCACCCATGCTGAGCAGCGGCAGTGGCTAGGCAGAAGCTGCTACTTGGCATGGAGAAAAGTAGCCCATCTCCCTCACCACTGCCAGACCCTTCTTGCTGCAGCTGCCCAGAGCCTGTACCTGGGCTGCCCTGTGGCTCCTCTCTGCTGCTGTCACCAGTGCTTCCAGGCCACCCAGCAGGGCAGCGGTAGAAGTGCAGAGCCTCAGGGCAGCCCAGGCATGGGCTCTGGATGGCTGCAGCAAGAAGGGCCTGATGGTGGTGAGGGAGAGGGGCTGCTTTTCCTCCGTACTGAGCAGCAGCTTCTGCCTGGCCTCTGCTACAACTCAGTGTGGGTAAGTGAGTCTGGAGCAGGCATGGGGCAGGCTGAGGTTGGGGCTGTGTGCTGTTGGCGGTGGCGGGGAGAAGCTGCAAGGTGCACGGGCTCTGGGCTCTTGGGTGGGAGGGGTGCTGATTATTGTTTAACTGTGCTATTTAATTGCGATTTAATTAAAACTATTTTTTTAAATCTTGCAATTAATTGCAACTTAATTTTTTGAAAATAGTTTGTCAGTCTTAGTATTAACATTTGGAGCATAGCTTACTCCTAGTCACTTTAGTAATAGCAAGGTGTAGGTAAGTTCTGGTACTTTTTTATTTCTGTATGTCTAAGGATGGGGTCTATATTCAGTGAGTGATATGGAGCTTGGAAATAGTGTGTGCGAGCTTGAGAGTAGAACAGTTGCTAATTTATTCATAGTAACAGTTCTTTGGGTTGCCAGCTCTGAAGTAATAAGTGAAAGGTAGAACACTTAGCAGCAATTTGCCATTCTAAGTGCAGAGAGTGAGTAATGTAAAGAGACAGTATTAATAGCTACTGTAGATTAAGGGAACTAGAGGGAAGATTGAACATTTTCTGTTCCTGAGAGCACAAGATTCCCTCTCGTATACACTTTCATGTAAGAGGTCAGGTGTCCTTTGTGGTGTCTGAGTGAAAAGGTGACCAAACGCTCAGCCCACATGCCAGACCAATGCAGAACACGAGAGCAGGTCATGTTCAGCGTGTGAAGAGCTCGTGATCATGAGGCTGACCAGCTCGTGATCAGACAGCCTTAACAAATCAGGAGCTGCAGGAGAAGCGTGACTGCCTGGCCAGCAGACACTCTCTCTTAACTGTAAATCAGCAGCCTCCTCTGGCTGGCAGCCTCCTCTGATTGGCTGAAGAGTTTATAAAAGGGACAGCGCGCTAAAGCGCAGGGTCCCGGGTTCCACACAAGCCCTTGGATAGGACTGATCACCCTGTCCAGGAATTCGTGTCCCCATGGCCGAATAGTCATACGAATAGTCATTATTTCACCGAGTAGTGAGCTCTCCATCCGCACGTACGGAAAAAGCAATTGCTATCTCCTACCTGTCATCTTTAACTACTGCTTCACCACTGTCGTTTTGTTGTGTAACCACTGTTGAAATCTTACTGTAAGTAAACGTTAAGTTCAGTTTTACTATCTTCCAACTGAGTCAGTGTCCCTTTCATCCCCGGCCTGTCCATAAGGCGGGTTGGTCATCCACCCGCCCCCCGGTTCAACTGGTAAACTGCCTGGTGAGTGCTGCGGTTGCCGACATGTGGTATTAGTTTTCAGTTTCAAAGAAAGAAGTAACGTTTTAACTAAGATAGTATTATGCACAGCAAGGCACGCTTTTATGCCAACGAATTCACTTTGGTGCTGGACAGCAGGCTGTCTCAAGGTTTTCTGCTGTTGGTTGTATAAATGGTCATGCTTTAGCAAGGCATTGAGTAACTTAATGGCCTATTATTTATTTACACAGCATTTCAATTTGTAAAAAAATGGCATTTAGCATTATTATGCATGATAAGGATGTATGAGTGTAGTCTATCACATCTGACTCTAGCACAATATCCTTAAATTTCATATTTTAAATAAAAGGAAAATTGGAAACTATCTTTAGTTCTTATGGATTTCACTATAAAAGCAACTGTGTATAATTAGATAATGTAATAAGTATTCTGTAATTTAATTCCAAAACTTAGACTATATAAACAGTCTTTAAACCATTTTGAGTAGTGAGCATAGTTCAGTGTTAAATAAAACTTTTGTACAATTTGTGTGTATGAAAATGAACACAGGACTTGAATCATCATGTTTCCATAGTTTCAAGAGAGAGCTTGTAGGGTAGCACTTGGTATTCAACATTTTGAGGCACTTAATTTCTTAGTTTTTAAACTGTGGCTCTGGAATGTCCCAGTAGTTGCCTTGTGTTAGAAGTAGGTCAGACTTTAATTCTGCTTAATATGAAAGTAATTTGCCTTGGACATATTGAATAGAGGGATTTGAATTATTGATGATATTTTCTTTCAAGCTTCTGTGAATCTCAGAAGATGCAAGCCTTATGCTTTATTAATACAGTCCTTTGTCAGTGGAAGGCTTGAGGGGGCAGGTGGAAGGAAGTACATTTTCATAAGCAAAAAAAGAAGAGAACTTGCTTCTAGTAATATTTCTTACTCATGATTGCTAGGTTAGCCAAGGCATTATACAGTTAACTGTAATGGAGAAAATTGGTCATAAGATCAGCATCAAACATTGAACTGGGATTGGACTGGTGAGAAGTATAGAGGGGAAGACTATATGTGAGGTGAGGAGCTTTTAAATCAAAATTTTAAAAAAGGTCTTTCATCTCTAATACATAAGTGCAAGACTGAAAATTAGGCACTTATTTCTTATGATAACTTGGGAGTAGATGCTATCAAGGAGATTCTAAGCACCTCCTTCTCTGTTGAGTATAGCAGCTTAATTTTGGCTGAGTAAATAGCATTTGCTGTCTGAGGGAAACTAGGTTATATATCTTACAATCTTTGCTGTTATAGCAGTTATCAGTGTGTAATTTTCTCTGAGGAGGAAACGTAAATTATTCTCAAACTATGCGCTGTGACTGGTTGTGTCTTATGCTTCTATAATCAGTGGTAATTGTTTTCACTATAATGCTTCCACTTTCAACATTAGTTTGCGTTGTCTAAAGGGCAGTTTTAATGAGTCATATTTCTTTGTGATCTGTACGGAGAAGGAAATAACTGTCTTGTAAAACATTGTCAAAGTGCTACTTTAATATCTGAACATTATTCTCTCATTCACTGTCCTTCAAAGCTTGTCAAGATCACTCAAAAAGTAAACTGAACAGCTTTTTTGTGTTTAGGCATCAGTTCAAGGTCCTGTTGCTTCTGTAGCAGATGATACTACCACTTTTAAAACATGCAGGAGGCTGTGTAGAACAACTATACAGGGTTCTGATCCCCCCCCTCTTGAACTCTGCTCTTGCAGACAAAGAATATTTTTTACTCTTGTGTGGGCTGCCTCCTGATCCCGTCCATGCTTTACAAAAATCACAACTTTGGGTTGTGACATTCCCCCTTGCTGAAGGCATAGCTAAATTATGCTATACACTCATCACTCTAGAACCTTGTCGTAAGTCGTCAAACGAACAGATAAGCAAACAAACAAATAAACAAACATAAAATTTGCTGCCCTGGAATTAAGTTACATAATAATCAAGATATAATAACCAACACAAATATATAATCTGATTCATAACAAAATTGCACGATCAGGGCTTCAGTGGGCGTCATGGCGAAGTCGTACGTCAGGCCCTCACTTCTCTCAGTGATGTCATCCATCTCAGGGCTCCTCTTCGTCAAAGAACTCTCAAAAAAAACCCAGATTAATGATCTTATTCAACAAGCTTAAACAATTTTCATGGCTCAATTGGATGAAATCGTTGAGGATCCATCATCTGGCTCTTCTAAATAACGAAAACCTAACTCATAAGCCAATTGCCATTGGCCTGCGTCTCCTAAAATCCGAAGCTGCCTTTTGTTAAGTCCGGAACGCTGTAGGAGAAATCCAAACATGTATCATAGTTTCATAGTTTTAGGGTTGGAAGGGACCTAATAGATCTTCTAGCCCGACCCCCCGCCAGCAGTTTTGGAAGATCGGATTCATGACGTCTGGTGCCT